>NC_046659.1:46330109-46343127 GCF_010883055.1 Belonocnema kinseyi | reverse complement strand
AGGGAGCTCTTCTTAATATTTTGACACCAAAATCATGTCGATACACCTTACCGACTGCGAGTAAAGCCACCCACGCTTTAACTTGACAGACTGTATATATTTGGTTACGCTAAATCATAGTGCATTTGAAATCCAAAATGGTAATAATCTAAATTTACTTTATAAGTGAATGAAAAAATAATTCTAATGGAGTAGAAAAGTTCTTCGAATAAATTCGAAAATTAAAATATAATATCTTTACAAAGATATGTATATATGGTGATCCAAAAGATTGGTGAGCCAAAGATACAAAATTGCTATAGTTCTAAAGAGTTGATATTAAATAACTCTAAAGACTTTTTGAAATCAAAATTAGTCCGAAAATGTAGCAGAGGTCCTAAAATTTTGAATTCTGGTAAATTAAATATTTGTGTATTAAGATGTGGGTAATTTTTTATATATGAAATTGTTAGTATTAAATAGTAATAGCAAATTTGAATTTAAAATGTTTATTTTTTCTTTAAGTTATAATTTTTTTGGGAATGAGTAGAAAAGTGAATCTGAAGATTCAGTTAATTTTATTTAAATTTAAATACACTCAAAAATATGTCTGGTTACATCAACCAGAATTGTGGGTTAATATATATATATATACAGTTTAGCTAAGGTCCTGTTATAAATAAGACCATTTTTTCAAATTGAAATAAGAAGTAACTCAATCTTATAAAAATGTCATTTTCACTCATACTCTAAAAATATAACTTTAAGCAGAAATATGGGTTTGCTTAAATTTTGTTTAATTACATTTGTTAACCCGCAAGAATGAAAAATAATATAAATCAATGTTAGAAATTCGCAGAACTATTATGTACTTTAATAGTATTTTTTTCCAGAGTTTGGCGCTAGTTTTATTTTCTTTGTAATAAATATATAGGTTTCGATAGTTTTTTATTTAGTTTCATTTAATTATTTCCTATATTTGTTTATTTAGTATTTTTTTAGAAAAATAAGTTGAAACTTTAAAATTTTCTTCACCGGTCATGTATAGAAAATTACATTTCCCAGCTGGTCGATTAAGCTCAGGCGGTAGCACGTCGTGTTTGTAGGTGCGAGGTTGCAAGGCTTGATTTTCGCTGCGAACGTTATTTTAAATTTTTGTTTGCATTTTAATTGTTTAACCGTTTACACATTTAATTCCATTCAAAAATTTTAATTTTGCAAACATAATTATTTGAAATGCTTTCTTTTAATAAAAAAACTTGCTTTTTAACATTTTTTTCGTAAACAAATTTATTTTCTAATCATTTTAATACTTTTATTTGCAAATTTTACAAATTTTTTGTAATGAGAATATGAATAAAAAATTATATTTTTATTAAAAATTTCATTAACTTTAATTTTCTTTTATAAAATTTTAAAGGCTTTTGCATTATAAATGAATGACTTCATTAACAAAAAAAAATCGTTTTTTGAGAAAAAGAACAACAATAATGCAAAAAATCGACTTTTTTATTTGAAAAGGGTATTAAAAATGTTTGTTTCTTGCATACTTAAACAAATTTTGGAAGTAATTTCATATTTAAATAAAATTATAAATCGAACCAAAAAATACATTAGCTGGCACTTTGTTGTGTGACTTATTTTTTCAAAAATTCCATACTCCCTTTCAAAGATCTTTATTAAAAACCGAGGTTTAAGTCCGCTTTTTTGTACTTATTTTTTACAACTTTCTTCTAACTGCAATTCATAAAACAGTAGACAATAAGACATAATGTAAAAATTACAATTAAACAGAGCAAGTTAAAACTGTCATCTAGGTACATGAAGTTAAAATAAACATTTCTTTCTGACCATATTAAAATTTCCATTCATATATTGACTCCAACAAATTAAAAAGGAAGATATTTTAAAATTATTTACGCCTAGCGTTACAATGCTTAAAACTTCTTGTTCTTTAAAAATCAATACCTTCCAATCAAGATTTTTTACTTACTTATTCAATCTTGTAAACAATTTCCCAGATATTTACGATTTTCTATTAAAATGTTGTCCCTCTTAATATTTCCAAAGGAAAGAAATTTAATTTTGAGTAAAACAAGAACACATATTTCTATTTTTCAGCCAAAGACGTAAGAAACAATGTAATGTCTGATTTTGTATTTAACTTAAGTTTTTAATATAAAATATTTTAATAGCTAACAAAGAGCAGAATAAACATTTTTACAGAAATTTAGTATAATTATATTCAGTTTAAAAAATTTTGTTTGTCATATTTTTTCAATATTTTTGACCTAAAATAGAGATTTAAATCTTTCATTAAATTGATTCATTATTGAACATTATTAATTTCCGAAACTTTATATTTTTATAATCAGTGAGGAATTATATTGAATCTCGAGAGAAGAAAATACAAAACAATTGTTGGTCGAATATTTCTAGTTTTAGGGCCAAACAGAATTTATTTCAATTAGTTAATAATTAAACCGAACATTTGCATTTTTCCTTACGTAATATCTGATACATTTACGTGTCCAGATGCATAATTTAGTTATAATAAATTCAAGGATAAGTTTAAAAATACAACAAAAAACACACAACAAAATTTTAAAAAACGTAGAAATAAGATACTTTATAAGCCTGATAACTTTTTTTTCAACAAAAAACATAAGAAAAAATGCTTTCGTGTAATAAATAAGTGACCAAATTTTTTTATCAAATCATATTTTTTCTTATGTGATAAGCCGTGGATAGTTCTGCCGTCTTGTAGAATAAAAGTTACACTCTAAAGTTTGATGTAAGGGTCATTTTCGCGTTGCTGCGCATACGTAAAGAAGTCTTACGTCAAAACGAAGGTAGTGAGTTTCTTCATGCAAACGTGTAGAGTAAGGTTTAAGGAATAAGTAGGTTTTTTCAGTTTAGAAAAATATTGAATAGGTAAAAAATTATTAACAACCAAAGTTAGTGAAAAACGTCATTTTTTCGACCTTTAAAAATTTACGACTTTTGAAATATGCATTTTAGGAAAAAATCACAAGAGACCTTTCCCTCTTAAAATGGGTCATATTTTCTTTAAAAAATGTATTCAGATCGAAAAATTAATTATTTATACTTTGTTTAAACAATTGCATTTTAAACAATGATGTGCGCATTTTTCGAAAAATCTAGTTGTGGATTCGGATTCAGGGGCTCAAAATGCATAAGAAAAAGGGTTTTCAGTTGGTAGAATTTTACTGCATACGGGATCGGACCCAGACCCCGGACTAATAGGAAATTCACTATGGGCGGCAGTACTACGTTGGTGCTAACTAGTACCGTACTGCTATACTCTAACCATATGACAAAAAATGTATTTAAAAAATAAATATTAATTTATTACGAGTATTTTGTCTGCATATATTAATAGTCCTGTTTAGTGTGAATACATATATTACATTTTTAAACATTATATTACAAATAAAAGTTATAACGCTACGGGGTATCGAATCTACATATTATATACCTAAATCTATCGCCTAACAGTCGGGAATGATAACCATTGCGCTGAACCGACAAGTTGAAACTCGGTGAAAAAACCATTCTTATAAGCTACAGTTCAGAAAAGTTACGGTACGAAATTTTAAGCTTTCTTTTTCTAATTATGTATTATTATACGACGTTATGTAAATGTAAAACACACGAACTTTTAACAGGAATATCAATAAAATAATTATTAAATAAATAATTTAAATCGATTACCATGTTTCTTCGCGTAGTATTTCGTTCTTTCATGTTAATTTTTTAAGATATCAAATATTTACTCTTCCGACTTAGAAATTGTAATCGTTGACCCCTGACCGGGCAACCGAGCTGGGCCCCCAGCGGTGGCCTCTATGGAACATCCATATTTTGCGATTTCGAATTTAAAAAAAGTGTCATCCAATTTTTGACAGAAATGCATTATTTGTAAGTCTGAACTCATGAAACCTTGAAATTAGTAGTGTCAACAAAATATTCAGCCTTCAAACTTAAAATTTTTAATCATTGATCCGTGAGGGTAACCGAGCTGGGTCCTCAACGGGGGCCCTCGTAGAATTTCCACGCGTGAAGCATCTATGCGGGCCCCTGGAGGAAACCCTCATCCTAAGCGGTCTCAGTGGGGCTTTTTCCACACGGGTTAGTTTTAAAAAATAATTTTTGAAATTTTACTAAAATTCTAAAGTACAAAAAGAATTTTTTTTTAAATAAGAAAAAATCACGTTCGATTTGAGATTCAACAACTTTCAGTGTGCGCCCCGGTGCCCCGGTCCCACCCCGCCCACTAACATGGTCGAAGGACGCGGTTGCCATAGAAACGCCGAAAAGTTGAAGACGGCAGCACCTCGATATGGTCGAAAATGTAGTTACAGTCGGTTAAATAAGAGCGTGGTCACAATTACTAGCGATCGGTAAATGCGAATACAGTAATTTTTTTCATATAGAGGTCAGTATAGTCCATCATGCCTTACGAAAGAGAATCAGCTGACTGTTCTTTTTAATACGAACTGAGCATTTTTCCAAAATGAGTGCCGCATACGCTTCGCGCTTCGAAGCTGTTTTTTTGTGCTCGCACCCTAAATCTCCCAAAATGACCCAAGCGGCTGCCGCGAAATATATGCAAAAGCCAAAACAGTTTGTGAGTAAGTGGGTGAATCGTTTCAAAGAGGTGAAAAATGTCGATGACTTCCCAAATCGCGGTTCTGTCCAAAGTATGCCTTGAAGATGCCAAGCCATTATTGACGCTGAAGGTGATTACACCTGCTATTAATGTATTTGCATGAAAGTTTTCGATCAAATAAAACAATATTTGAAAGAATTTTCGTATTGAGTCTTTTCATTTTCTTACAACAGTGACCACGCTCTTATTTAACCAACTCTGTGTGTGTGTGTGTGTGTGTATATATATATCGGCCGTCCCACCACTGACCCATGCCGTATCTAGGACCTAATATCTTATAATATACAGAATAGTTCGAAATCACTATTGCTGTTAAGTGTTAACTTTGCGAATGCTACAAAAATATTCAATAGAATTTGCAACTTAACTACCACAGGAATATTATTTTTATTAGCAAGTATGGACTTATCTGTAAACTAAATCTGTATGTGAGAATATAACATTACCCAAGCCTAGCTTTTAGTGAACGACTAAATCAAATACAATAAGACATTGTGTTCAGTAGAGTATATTCAAGCGCAACATTTATAAATATTTATTTGCTTTAAAATTATTTCTGTACTAGGATACTGAACATAAAAAAAGAATATCTATTGTACTCGAATAATACTGTGCCTTTGCTCTGAATTTAGGGATTTTTGTATTTTGCCCTCGTTTTCTGGAGTTTTCTGGATTTCTAAGACAACATAAATGGTTTAGGCCTCCATAACAAGATCGAAGATAGTCGACATTAACATGCTAGTCATGCGATATTTGACTTTTATTACACAGAAACTAAAAAGAAATTCAAAGTGGCAAAATATTAAAAATAAAAGTTAATTTTGATCGAAAAATTCGTTTTTCTCAAAAACTGGCCGGGAAATTTTTGTCTTTTTTGTCTTAAAATGTTCCAGAAAATTTAATGGAACAAACAAGAAAAAAAATCCGACGTGCTATGACTTCGTATATAAAGTTGGTTCAGACGAACCGTGTTAGAAGAGATCATTCGTTTTTAAAACAATGTAAGTAAAATTTGTAAGTGAACGAAATAAAAATTCAGTAGCGTAAGTTTATTTTGCAGTGCTGAAAATAAATATTTAACCAATGTAACCTCACAGTGCGCATCATAAAGCTTCCTTCTTGTATGTTTTTCATATATGCATCAAATATTTCTGAGCGTCTCAAATTACGACTATTAATGCCTTTATGAAATTACATCATTAATTTTCAAACTGAAATATTGACGGAAATTTCTAGCATTATTTTAATATCCTACAGCGGCGAAAAATGAGTTCACTTTTTGAAAAAAAAAAAAAAAAAAAGAATTCTGCGGGGTCTGTTTAAGGTATTAATCCTCGATTAGCCTCGTTTCATCAGTACAGAGCGTGCCATCATCTTCGTAAGTATGACTAAAGAGAGTTAATCACTGTTTAATACAACCGGTCGAATTTTGCCGGTTAACGGAGAAGGAGGTACCATCGCTACAAGAACTTTCATTACCATTTCAACCAAAGTTTCACGATATCTAAATATGATCAGCAAAAGTACTCAGTCAAAATCTCAGAAGCCTAAGGTACTTTATAAAGTTATTAACGTTTTTAATTTCGTCAAATTTAACATTCCGTCTTATGAGAGATGGCGTTCTTAAGCTCTTTACTGAGTGATATCTAAGTAACCACCCTTAAGATATTATTGATAATTTAAAAAAAAAAACAAGTATTTCAAAATTGAGGCGAAAAAATAATATTAACTGTTTGGTTCCTCAATATACATAAAAAAAATTAATAATGATACTTGCGCTTCTGAACGTTAACTATCGCAAACTGGCAACTTCGCGAGTTGCGATCAATGTAGATCTCAGTTAGCTGTTGATTTAAGTCGCCGGCGACATGATCACAATGTTGCCAGCTTTCAACTCAGTAAGTCAAACGAGTGTAGGTATTACGATTGCGTAATAGACTGATCTCGGCAGTAGCGATGGTACCTCATCCTTAATCGGCGATAACGGTTGGTTAGCAGAACAGAACCTAAAACTCGAAGTCTGCAGTTGAGGATTTGGAGCACGCTCAAAGCGAACGTGGATAATTTTGATAATAATTTTTATCATATCTAGGCTTTTGTCTTTATCAATATGTTGATCGTAGCAGCTATGAGGCCAAAATATCTTTTATGAAGTGTCCATAAAGTGTAAATTATTTTATTAATATTATTAGCAATTCGATCTTTAAAACAATGTATGTATAATACATAAGTTAACGAAATAAGAATTCAGCTAACTTCTTGTATGTTTTTCATATATGCATCAATATATTTCTGAGTGCCTTTAATTGGGCACTATAAGTGCCTTTATAATTTACATAATTGTTTTGTGAAATGAAATAGTGATGGAAATTTTTAACATTACTTCAATATAATACATCCACACAAAATTATTCTACATCTGGACGAAAAAAGAATTACATTTTAAATGGTTTAATTTTGAATATTTTGGAAGTAAAATGTTCAACCATTAGGTCTTGTAAATTAAAATGCATAATAAAAATAATTTAATAATGTATAATAAAGAATTTTGAAATATTTTTCTTCAAAAAGTCGCGCAGTCTGAGATTGTTAAAACAAAAGTGACAATAAAGTGGCTTGAGTCACAGGTATATATGAAAGAGACACGGGTATGCTTATGGAAGACTTAAAAATTAAATTAATTTAATTATAGTTCGTGTCAATTGTTTCACTTACCGCCTGTCCTTTTCCTTCACAGTTATCACAAGGGAATTTTATGTACACCCTGGTTCCATGACAATACCGGCAGGTAGAACGCATCACAAAAGGACCAGTACTAATCGTCTCCATCCCCGTTCCATTGCAGTATTGACATTTGATCGGCTTAGTTCCTATTTCACAGCGAGAACCTTGACATTTTGGACAAGTATCAACGACATTCAATTCAATATCTTTGTTGACACCCCGGGCAGCTTGAGAGAATGTGAGATTCATTATCACCTGAAAATGAAAAATAGTATTAGGTAAGGAAGAAGGATGAATGTATTATACGAAAATAAGTGCAATAAAGAAGACTGATAAATCTACCTCTTGTGACGCACCAAATCCATATCGCGAATCTGCCAAGTCCTCGTAATCATTGAAGGTTGAGCTATTGAATCCAGCTTCTCCGAATATTTTCCTGAACAACTCTTCTGCATTAATGTGCGATTTAAACTGCCAATTAAAATCTCGTGTATTTCTATTAGCTTGATGCTGATTTCCCGTTCCCATTCCCATTTGCTCTGAGGTAGATCCCCAAGCATCATATTCTTTCCTCTTGGTGTCATCGCTCAAGACTTCGTAGGCTTCAGAAACTTCTTGAAATTTTTTACTGGCATTTGGATCGCCTTTATTCGTATCTGGATGGTACTTTTTCGCAAGCTGATAGTACGCTTTCTTTATGTCTTTTGCAGCGGCATTTCGAGACACACCCAGAATTTCGTAATAATTACGTTTTAGGAGTTTGTTAGTTACGTGAAAATCCCTTTTTGATTGCGTGCATTTATTTACGGTATCTGGAATGAAGGTTTTTAAATAACTGAGTGGTAAAAAACGTGAACATTAATAGATAATCGAGTAGATTACATCAATGATAAAATATTTTTTATTTGCACTATATACAATTAGTTAAGTAGCGTAGCCAGAGGGGGGCTTGGAGGGCTCAACCACCCCTCCCCCCAAACTAAATATTTTCATTATTCAACTGCCTCACTCTTTGCCTATACGTAAACCCGAAGCCTCCTCCGAACAAAAAAATCGAAGCCACTCCCGAAAAAAAATCCTGGTTACGCCGCTAAATTATTTTATTTGCATAACACATGCACCGAATGTTCGCGTTTATAGGCATGTATAGCGACCTTGAAAAGGATAATTATTAAGCCGCGTGAAAAGAATTCATTAAATTTTTACAGTACTCCTTCTGAGCGTGTGTACTTCGAACGAAAGTTTAATATCATATTTAACAACATTTTTTGTATTACAAAAAATTGACATTAATTTTCGATATACTGAAAAAACGCCCGTCGGAGACAAATTTCAAAATAAATAGAGGGTCAAGTTCCTGAAAATTATATGAAAACAAAATAAGAATTTATCACTTTCGAAATATGAATCAAATTAACTTAGAAGCATTTAATATTTAACCATGCTGAAACTGTGAAGGCTTTAGGAAAGAACAATTTTTAATGAAACAAATTATTCTTAATTAAAATGGAATATTTTAAATAATAGCTTATGCTGAAATAACTTCAAAAATATATCATACCTTTAAAATTTTGAAAATGTGAAACAATCTCAATATTTAATTATTCATAATTAATCAAAACTCAATTTAACAATTTTAATTTGAAGCTTTAAAGTTGATTCAGTGTTATTTTGGCAGAGAGAGAGAGAGAGAGAGAGAGAGATTACTGGGATGGGTCAAATAATCAATTTTTGATTCAGGAATATTTTTTTTTAATACACCACCGTCAAATTGTAAAAGTTTCAACATTTATTTTGATGAAATAACAGTATATTATTTTGTAATATTGTGAAATCGCGACATTTTGTCATTCTGTATTTAAATGCACTATTAATATAGATAAATTGCTTTATTTTTCACAAGAGGAATATTTTTTAATCATACATTAAAGTTAGATTGTGAAAATTGCAGAAATGAGACCTTTTTATTAATTAGAAACACACAAGAATTCTAATGTCAATGATTTTTTTTTTATTTAAGAGGATGTTGAGGTGATTTCATATGCATAAATATTTTCCCTCTAAAATCATGAAAAGTGCGGGAGAAACAAAATTTGATTCTCACCAGGAAATGCGAGGGTTGCACATCAAGTCTACCAATGATTGGCGTAAATTATGTTCCTCCGCAAGCATGAAAAGAGCGGTCGAAATAAAAGTTAGTTAGGCGGAACCTATAGCGTTCCTCGCTTGCGAAACGAAACCGCATTTTAATTATACAATTACTCTATTTTTTAATACCAGCGGGTGTTGACCAGCACCGCGTTTGATCGAGCCGTGATTTTTGCGCCCTTCATCGTTGTGCTTTATATCCTTTTAAATTTAAATTGGGTTCTTTTTTTATCAACTTGTCCGACCACTGGACATATCTTATAAAGCGACTTTGCGATGATCACCTCAAATCTTTTTAACTGACCGCATTTGGGAGCGTCTATTATTCTCTAACTCCCGATATTTATTATTGTATTGAACTTTGCGCCTCAACTAACACTAATCCAGGCGGGAACGCAACCGTCAAACCGCTTCACCAGCCTAACGATAAGAAACCCACATTTGCACATATTTTGTTTAAATGTTTGGAAAGCACCATGATTTTAAATGGTAGAACATTTTTAATGTTTGTTCCCAAGCGTAATGATTTAAATCTTAAAAATTTTCACCGAAAAGGACAGAGAATCCATTTGCAGTCGAACAACTTGTCTCTTTATTTTCATTCGAAAGAATTCTCATATTTATCTGTTTTTATGTATGTGGGAAGAAATTTCGTTCACTATATATATGAGTTAACTTGCGTATTCAGGGTGGCCACAAGATTGAATTTTCCAATTTTTCTGACTTGTCGCTGACATCTAGACAAATTTCCCTGACAAGAAAGTATTACAAAAACAAAATGTCACATAATGCATATTTTTTTTCTATTTATGGAAAAAAAATTTTTTGCTCTAATAGTTTTTGAGAAAAGAGGGCGAGGCTAGTTTGCCGTCAACTCAACGGCGCCCTCTACAAAAATCATTAAATTAAAAAAAATTACTAGGTTAGTTTTTTCGTGAACCCCTGGCATCGCCGACATAGCAATAAACCGCAACAGCTCTCTAGATACCCTGGACCACCACTAACTTTGCTTGAAGCAGATCGCGCTTTGGATACCCTGGATAACCCTCCTCTATTGTCAATCAATAAGATATACCCTCTCCAATTAAATAAAGTAATCCATTCTTTATTTTTAATTTTAAAAAAACTATTTAATCAGTCCCAACCCACGGACTGACCTCAATTTGATGCCCAAATGTGGGCCCTGAAAGAAAACTTAAGATACATTTAAATTTATGTTTTGCTCTAAATCAACCTCTCCCATGACAAATAACAAAAAATCTCGCAGGAACAAACGACGCTCAACAAAGAAGTCTTCGCCACGCTACAATTTGCTCATCGAAATACCCAACCCTGTCATCATTGATGATTGCAGTCAGTGACTAGCCTCATTCACAGGTATTCCGACTAATTATACAACCACACAAAAAAGTGTGCGGATCTGGTAACAAGACACACGTATTCCTATGGATTTTGGGGCGCTGAATTGAAATTCATTATCAAAAATCACCCATCACGTCATGGTTGAGCCATAACCTCAAAAAATGACGAAAAATAATGCACAGAGGCAAATAAATTTCAAAATAATGCCAGTGATGCAAACTTTCACTTCAAAAACATATCGAAAACTGTGAAAGATCAACCCTTGCCTGATATCAACTTATTTAACATAACTTTACCCAACAGAACCAGACCTCACCTAACCTGAATTAACAGAAATTTATTTAACTACACGTAAAGCTTTGGAAGCATATTTTCCCAGTAGCAAATGTGTGCTAAATCGAATGGGTCACCTCGAGCCTAACCTAGAAATAAATCTAACCTAGCCTAACCTAACCTCACGAAACCCAATTAAACTGATTGTGTTGTCCCGTTGTGTTTCCGTTAACGTTTCATTCAGCTTCGGCTTAACCTACATAGTGGTTTAACCTATCCTAACCTAACAATACCTGACGTAACCTAACCGATTACGCTGGCAACCCTGTTCTTGCGTACTTTCATGTTTTGACATTAATAGCAGTAAATGTCTGGAGTTTCGTAACCGCTTGTTGCTAGCATTATTCGCCTGTGTCTGTAACCAGGGCACCTCCACGTGGTGACGGTGGGCAACGGATCCACATTGGCTGAGTCCCTGGGTAAACGGCATTCATGCCGTCATGGCAGACACAGATAAAAAGTGTATTACGATGCAGGAAAAAACCCCAGTATCGACGTCTGGTCAGGGTGGGAAAGCGGGCTCTCCGACGTCGTCATCATGCAACCGTAGCTCTTCATCAATGGATCACTTGGTTGGTGTAGAGTCTCATGCTACAAGGAAAAAAACCGCGAGCATTTCTCAATTGCATGCCTGCAAGAATAGCTCAGATTCATTCTGTTACATTTGCAGTAAATATGAAGTGAACAGTTTGCGAAAATCAATAGACGAAGAAGTGAAAAGTCTTTACGAAAAGTGTTTTGACCGTAAATTGCTCCACCAAGAAACAAAATGGATTCCTCACGTCATTTGCAATTCCTGCAGACTTATGTTGTGTCGGCTAAAAAATTCAAACAACGAAAAGTACCGCAAGTACTCTACACCAACCACATGGAAAACCCCGTTATTGCGAAGGACTGCTACTTTTGCATGAATTCCGTCAAAGGGTTCAACGCCAAAAATAAAAATAACATTTCGTACATTAATGTGTGCACAGTCACAAGAGCAATCGAAATCAATAAAAATGCGCGCCAGACTGATTTAAGAGCTTTAGAAGATGATAGAATGGAAGTTGAAAGTCAACGTCATAGAGGCTGTATTGAAACCAGTGATCGAACAGAAAATAGTTCTGATGATTCCGATGAAAATGACGAAAAAGATGACGAATATGGCGTGCATAAAATGAAATTGAAGGTTCCAATATTAGTGTCGAAACTAGAACTGAATGATTTTATTACAGATCTTGGATTACCGAAAGAGGGCGCTGAATTTGCCGCTTCATTTCTAAAAAGAAGAAATCTTCTAGAGCCAAAGACAAAGGTTTCATTCTATCGTGACAGGGACAAAGAATTCAGAAAGTTTTTCGTTAAAGACGAAGAGACCTCTTTAGTTTACTGCATTGATGTTAACGGACTAATGAACCACTTGAAGAAAAATGTGTACAGAGACGAAGAATGGCGACTTTTCATTGATTCGTCAAAACGCAGCATTAAGGCTGTTTTACTGCATAACACGAATACTTACGCTCCTATCCCTATAGCTCACTCAACGGTCATCAAAGAAGAATATAACAATGTTAAAATGCTTCTTGAAAAAGATAATTACACGAATCACAAGTGGTAAATATATGGTGATCTCAAAATCATCACAATGATATTAGGCCAACAATCGGGTTTCACGAGAGAGCCATGCTTTATATTCCTGTGGAATAGCAGAGATCGAGTCAATCATTACAGCAAAAAACATTGGCCTTTAAGAGATTCATTCAAACCTGGTTCTCATAATATCATCAACCAAAGCCT
>NC_046659.1:46326072-46330009 GCF_010883055.1 Belonocnema kinseyi | reverse complement strand
AAAAGTGATGGAACAACGATATCAGGGTAGATGGGACGAGGTCATGATGGCTGATTTTTGCTGGATGTTGAAAAGGGAAACGAATTTAGGTCTTAAACGTAAACGTAACCCTTTCCATCGTTCTTCGAAGAAAAAAGGACACGTTATAGCAGACAGAAAATAGACTGAAGTAGGTCTATAAATCAATTTAATTACGATAAAAAGCAAAATAAAATGTAAACACGAAAGATAGTATAAATATATCCCTTAAGTTTAAGAAAAGCAGAGAGAAAAAATTTTTGAATAAAACTCTTATTCATTTGCATGTTTAAGTTACAGTTCTACATTTTAATTGATACAAACATTGTCAGGTTAATTAAAATGGGGCTGAGAACCGTACGCTTACATAGCTACACGTGTGGTTGAATTTCATTCGGCTAGGTCAGGTTAGGTCAGGTTTTGTTAGGTTAGGATAGGTTAAACTTCTATGTAGGTTAAGCCGAAGCTGAATCAAACGATACCGCAAACACAACGGGACAACACAATGAGTTTAGTTGTGTTACGTGAAGTTAAGTTAGGTCAGGCTTTTTTAGGTTAGGATAGGTTTGACCTCTTTGCAGGTTAAGCCCAAGCTGATTCAAACGGTACCGCAAACACAACGGGACAACACAATCAGTTTAATTGTGTTTCGTGAGGTTAGGTTAGGTTAGATTTATTTCTATATTAGGCTCGAGTTGACCCATTCGATGTAGCACACATTTGCCACTGGGAAAATATGCTTCCAGAGCTTTACGTGTAATTCAATAAATTTCGTTTAATTCAGGTTAGGTGAGGTCAGGTTCTGTTGAGTAAAGTTATGTTAAATAAGTTGATATCAGGCAAGGGTTGATCCTTCACAGTTGTCGACATGTTTTTGAAATAAAAATTTGCATCAATGGCATTATTTTGAAATTTATTTGCCTCAGTGCATGATTTTTCGTCATTGTTTGAGGTTATGGCTCAACCATGACGTGATGGGTGATGTTTGATACTGTATTTGAATTCAGTGTCCCAAAATCCATAGGAATACGTGTGTCTTGTCACCAGGTCCGCACACTTTTTTTTGTGCGGATGTGTTATTATAACTAAATGATGTAACATGATTTTATCTGTCAAAATATCAAATATTCATACTGTAATTTTTGTCAAATAATGTTGAAAACTTTATATTTCTGTCATTGAATCTTCCATTCTTTCGTGATAAAAACAATTTTCTGCATCAATTTTGTTTAACAGTCAGTTTTCAAGATTTTAGTAAGTGACACTATCTCTATAATAAAAAGCTTTATCTTACATTGGAGCTCTTACGTAGTCACAAAAAACTTCGGTTTTGATGAATTAAACCTACGCGTTTTATAATTTGGAGCGTTCTAAAATAAATAAAGTTACCCATAATTGTGGAAATTTTAAAAACTTGAAAATAAAAGGGGGAAAATGATGCATTTTTAATAAAGCACGTTGAAAATATGAAAGTATTTGAGGTCTCTAAAAATATTGTAATTTTTTTCTTTAATCACTTCTTTTAATTTTCTTAAATCTTTGAAACTTGACACATTCAAAGTATATCACCTGCAATTTCTTTAAATCTAAAACCATTGAAATTATTTCAATCTTTCTCAATAATAATATTCTAAAATATTTACAAATTCATTTAATTCTTTAAAATCTATTAAATCATATGTTTCTTTAGAATTTATTAAATTATTTCATATCACTTAAAATCACACGAGATATTTTGAAATCTTCTGAGTGTGCATTCTGTTCGAGAATATATCCGTACAGAAAGATACGCTTGTTCTTTGGTCTATTTTGAATTCTTTGCTTAGATTGAAAAGTGCCCATAAAACTAATTTATATAGAGCTAGTTCCGTAAAATCAGCTTTTTCTCAGAAAAGGAGATTTTTCGATTTTGGCCAATTTAACTTAATTTAGCTTATTTAACTCTAATAAGAATGACCATTCAGGAAATTTTGCAGGATGAACAAAAAAAGTTTTCTGTTATAGGTTTTCAAATATAAATTCGTGATCAAAATATAAAAGCACGTGTTCTCCAATAACTCATAAATTTTAAAACTGCTTATTTTTGTTTTAATCACGAAAATATAATAAGGACAGTTTCGGATTTGTTAAATATTTTCAAGATATGTATTTTTTGATAGGCTAACATTTTGAAAAATGTTCGCACTGGAACTTAAGAATGTATTACCCCAATAACACGACAAGTTGTCGGGATGTGTAAAATTCCACTTAGAACTAGAACATTGTACATTTAAATTCAGTATAAATGACACAATTTTTTCATTTACATAAAATTCTTTAAAATTAGCAGATTATATTTCTTATTAACAAAATAATTCGCGCCGCATTTGGAATTATTCCGCAACAAACTTTTAATACTTGTTTAATATTTAAAAATCATTAAAAATACATTTTCTACGCATTTCCAGATGAAGTATTCATCGAAGTGGAATTAAATTTGACTATCTGAATTTGATTCGAATTTTCTATAAGATTCCATTTTTCATGTTTTCAGGACATATTTGTAACATAATTGTAATAAATTACTTTATTTTCATATTAAAATTTTATTTTTAAATTTCAACAGTAAAAAAAATGTAACATTTATATGAATGATGAAACTGAACAAAATCAAGATTTATAACATAAACTTTTATTTAATCAAGACGGACGCTTATAACAATCTTTTAAATTATATTTGAGATGAATACAATTAAGTAGTTTTATACTTAAATAATAGTTAGAATAATGTTTCCACAAGAAATTAAAAATAACCGCCTTTCTATATTTTCATTGCATTATTTACATTTAAAAAATAGCTTTGAAAATTAAAACTTACCACATACGGTTAATTTTTGCTAGTTCTATTAAAAATCTGAGCCTCGCTTGATGAACCCTTTTTTCAAAATTTAACCATTTTATAAAAATATTTTGTGCTCTGTTGTAAATTAATTTTGTAACTGTAAATGTAAATATTCCATGTATGGCTTAACTTTATACTACTTCGGTTGAAAATTCAGCTACTTGGTTGAAAATTTCTGTATATTGTTGATACTTTGTCTTTTGTGGTAGAATGTTGTATGCAAAGTTTAAATATCATGTTGAATTTTTTTTTAATCGAAACTTAGTAGAAAACTTGGAAATGTAACTATTTTGTTTAAAGTTCATGTTTTGAGTTAAAAATTCCATTATTGGGTTACGAATTCATTTTTTGGGTTTAAGATTCATTATTTCATTCGAAACTTAATTTTAACGAGTAAAAATTGATCTATTTTATGCGCTACTTATTTATCGCAAAGAAAATGTTTCTGGTTAGTATTAAAAGAGCCATTTGCACAATATTGAGAATTTAATTTGAAGACAGAATTAAATCCAACACAACAAAGCAACATAAAAATCAATATATGGAAATAGATGGGGTATAATGTGTAATATTTAAAATTACCGAAACGCAATAAACTGTTACTGGATTTCCCGGATCGTAAATTTATCACTCTCAGAGACTCTGAGTCTCAGACACTTGTAATAAATGTAACAATAGTCTATCCTTTATGGAACAATGGTCGGAGAACTAAAAGACTTTTGTAAGTAAGTAGGTATAACTTTCAAACTTCAAAAAATAAATAATTTAGAAATTGGTTGTCACCGAATCAGTTATTTGAAATCTACAATTTTTTTCGATTTTCAACATATGTAATTTGTTTAAAGAAATTAAAAATTTGAACAGTGTTACTCAAGGAAGAATATTGTTGCTTGCCAAATTTTGATATTTTTTAGCCAAATTATATCATATTTTTTAAATTTATCTGCTATATCATCAGAGATTGTATCTTACCGACAGTAGATCAACCCTCCAAACCATGAAGGCAGAAAATCTACACAATATCGATCAAGTTAAGAA
>NC_046659.1:46319686-46325972 GCF_010883055.1 Belonocnema kinseyi | reverse complement strand
TGCTTTTCCAATTAAGCTATTAGAGGGATCAGAATAAGAACTCTTAATTCAAGAACATAACGCTAATTTTTAGCTAGGTGTTAACGGTACAAGTAATTATTTCATAATTTTTAAATTTATCTGCTATATCATCAGAGATTGTACCTTATTCATGAAATTGTAAAAAATTTCTTTTTCTTCAATCGAATGGTCCATCGCTTAATATATAATGCTTTACTGAATGTGAAAAGGCGGTTATTGATGCATTCCTCTGCTACTGAAATTTCGTCGCATCACGCGAACCATGAAAATAACCACGATTTTACACAGAAGAGAGAAATATGGACATTAGGATGGTCCTTATTTTCTGTTTTTGGATTCTTCTTACAATTTCCACAATTAATAATAAAATCTCGTCAAATTCTTACAAGCAGCAGATTTATTTATTAGAAAGTACGCGATGACAATTAAAATAAAAAATTTAAAAAAAATGCAATATGGCCACCCAATATTTTTTTCAACTCATTATTTCTTTCTTTCTCGGCGACAATTTTTCAGGTATTAAGTAAAAGGCTAAACAATTGCAAAGAAACATATTTCGTGAGTGTCAGTGTCTAAATTGCAAAACAATCAATAAAAAATATTAATTTTTAATTAAAAAAGGAACAGTTAAATTTTAAATTCAAAAAACTAATATTTAATTTAAGAAAACAATCGAAATTATAACAAAATAGTGAAATTTTCAGACAAAGAAATTAATTTACGGATAAAAAGACTAATATTCTCCCAAAAACAAAATATTTAACTTTGCAAGCAAAAAATTCAACTTCAAAACAAATAATTTGATTTTCAAACCAATAATTTTCTACCTCAAACAGGAATTCAAAAATTTTAAAATCAGTTTTAAAACAACAAAAAACCAAATTTTTAATAAAATAAATAAATTTTCAATGAAAAACTGTTACATTATCAGTTTAAAAAATAAATTAATAAAAGACTTGACTGTACAACCAAATATTTGATTTTTTTACTGAAAAAGATCAATCTTTAATTTAAAATATCAAATTTCAACCAAAAATATAATAGTTCTTTATTCATAATGCGTCCCCTAAGAGTTTACATGACTTCCATTCCTTACAATCTTTCCGTTTATATCTATATTTTTTTACAATCTTATCCTTTCTATATATACAATTATTAACAACTATTTACATAAAGTCTTATATCTAGTTCCTTATTTCTATTTCCTGAGATAGCGCAATTTAGGACTTATTAGCAAATGAGTGAGCGCGTGAACGAAAGCGAGAGAGAGAGAGAGAGCATGAGAACGCAAACGTATCTTAGTCTACTTAACTTTTACTTTACCATTACTTACAATTTTTACGCTTCTAATCTAAGCGACTTCCGTTTCCTTTTTCTTTCACTTTTTTATACCTCCATTTACCTTTTTTTCACGTGCATTCCATCATTCTCTCTCATCCACTCCTCTGGCACTCTCCAGCTCCTTCATCCATTCTTCTCCTAATCCATCCTCCCCGAGTACCTTAACTTCTTCGTTTTCCCAGTACATGCCCTCCCTTACCTCGTTTCCCAATCTAAATCTTGCTATTCAGGTCCACCTTCTCGCTCCCCATCCCTTTTCTAAATACTTTGGCACCCCTTCCTTTTTTATCATCTTATACCATTTATTGTATTTTGATTCCTCAATCGCCCCCATCTTTCCATTAATTGTCTTAGCCGCTCCCTTTTTCCAATTCTTCATAGTTTATTCCAGTCCCGTCTTCTATTTCTCTATCATTAAAGAAATCCCTCCTTTCTTCTTCCCATCTCGTTCATTCGATCGCCCTCCCTCTCCTCTCTTCTACCTCCATCAAACACTTTCTCGCCAACTCACCTCCCTTTCCCTCTCTCAGCTTCGTCTCAAATTTCCATGCCCACTTTCCCGCTCTCAAAGTTAACTTGTCCCTTTGCGTTTCTTCTCTTACCATATATCCTGGCGTCCTCCAGTCTGCCCCTAGTGTCCACCTTATATACCTTTCTTATAAACTTTCAATATCTTTCCTTTCTTTCCATCCGCATATCTCTGCTCCATAACCTAGTACCGGCCATACCAGCGTATCAAATAACCACATTCTCCTTTCCAATTTTTTTTTAACCTTCTTTTTCCTATTCCCCCTATCTGTTTTATTACCCCTGCTGCCTTTTTATCCTTTCTCTTATATGAGCTGTATGATCTCCATTCGTTTACAAGATATATCCCAAATATTTATACTCTTTGACTTCTTCTAACTTTATTCCTTTCAATTTCCCTGTCCATTCTTTCTTCCTTCCCCCTCCTTTTCTAAGCCTCATTATCTTTGTCTTTTCTACATTTACATTCAGCTTTTTCCCATTTAAGTATTTCTGTAATCCTGCCATTAATCCCGCCATCCCTTCTTCATCCTTTGCCATCAACACTATATCGTTTGCGTATGCCAGTGTATATATCTTTTCTTTCTCTATCCTAACTCCTCACCAACCCTTTTCCCTCATTTCTTCTTCCAAGTCTGATATTAATAAATTAAATATAAGTGGGCTCAGAGGACACCCTTGTCTCACACCTCTCACCAACCAGAAACCATCTCCTACTTGCTCTTCTACCTTTACCCTGATTTTTGTCTCTCTAAAAATTTCTGAAACTCTCTTTATTAATCCCTCTCTTATCCCCTTTTTTATCATAACTTTTTCTATTTCTCCTCGGTCTCATGAGTCGAACGCCGCCTTTAAGTTCACGAACATTGCTATCATTGCCTCTTTTTATTCTCTTATTTACTATATAGTTCAGAACATATATGTTGTCCATTACCCCCATTCCTTTTCTAAACTCTGTCTGATTCGGTGACTCAATCTTTTTTTCTTCCACTTCTATCTTCAAACTCTCCGACAAAATAGTTACATATACTTTATACAGTGTTGGCATCAACGTCCCCCCCCCCCCCCCCTATAATCTTTAACCTCCTCTCCCTTGCCTTTCTTTACTATTGGTATAACTACTCCTTCTTTCCATAACTCTGGCTACCCTTCTCCTCTCCATACTCTATTACACATTATCCATGCCCATTCCTCTAGTTCCTCTCCTCCATATTTCCATACTTCATTTGGAATCTCATCTATACCAGGTGCCTTTCCATCCTTCATTAATCCTATAACTTTAACTATTTCTTCCCTTGAAATGTCCTCTTCCTCATCTCTTTCCCTACCATATTTTTCTCTCTTTACAACTTTTCTGTCTTTTCCTCCTAGCAAATCCAAAAAATATTTCTTCCATTCTATCATTTTAATATCTTGGTTTAGTCTTTTTCTTCTTTTTCTTTCTGTATTTACTACCTTCCATACCTCTTCTTACGCCCTAGCCTTCTTCGCCTCTTACACAAACCTTTTATTTTCTTCCGCTTTCTTTTGATAACACAACTTAGTATAATCTTTCTTTTTCTTCTATATTCTTCCCCATTACTTTTTTCTTTTCTCCACTTTTTTAATTCCTTTCTGACATCCTTTTTTTTCTCTTTGCAGTCCTCATCCCACCCACTTCTATTCCCCCCTTCACTAACTTCATTTTTGTTTGTGCACTCTAATCCTAATTTTATTTTCTCTAAACTGTTCGTTTCATCCCCTTTACCAATCCCCTTTTCCTATACTTTTTACATTTGCTCCCCTTTTACTCATATTTCTATTGCTTTTTTCTCCCTCTGATGTCACTATTAAGGGAAAGTGATGCGAATCAATATATTCACCTACCTCTAGTTTCTTAACCTTCTCTCTTACCTCATAATCCATTATCACATAATCAATTACCGTTCCCCTTTTACTTACTGAGCGTGTATATTCTCCTTTTTCATCCCCTTCTATATTTCCGTTTAAGATATACCAGCCCAAATCTTCCAAGCTCTTCGACGACTTTTTTCCCTCCCCATTTAGTACCTTATCGTTGGATATTCTTCCTCTTTCTTCTCCCCATTCCCTTCCTCCTCTGTCTCCTGTTCTCGCATTGAAATCCTCACCTATTATCATCCTAATCTCTTCTTTATTTTCTTCAATCCTTTCTTTAATCCCCTCTGCTTTTTCCTGCATATCACCGTTCACATAAATCCCCCGTACCTTCCACTTCTCTCCTCCCATCATTGCCTCTTCTACTATTACTCCTTCTTTTTGTTCATTCCGGTCTTTCTTATCTTTCCCTGTTATATATTCATTCCTTACTCCCATCACCATTCCTCCCATTGACTGCCCTTTTTATTCTTCCTCTTTGCATTTTGCACTTGCCATTTGTAACCTCTTGGTAACCTTCCCCTTACTCTTTCCTATCCCTTTTCATCTAGCCACGTCTTCATCATTATGACTACGTCCTATTGTGTCAAATTTCTCATAAGCTCCCTATCCTTTCTCTCCAATCCTGCTATATTCCAGTAACAAATCTTCCATTCTTCCCTACTTTCATTTCTCATCTTTTTTTCCTTCTTACTCTTTCTTATTTTCCTATCTCCCGTTCCTTCCTCTTCTAGTTTCCCTGCACCTCATTTCTTACTATCTGTTCCCTTTCTTCATCCCAATCACACCATACTCGATCTATCTGTATTCTCCCATACTTGACCCATCTTCTGTTTCCCTTTTTTCTTTCCTCTTCCGCTATTTTCCTTAATTTATACTGCATCTTCCTTGCTACCCATGTCAAATCATCCTCTATTCTCTCTGGACTACCATACAATAACCTCTTCTTTGTCATCACCACCCTCTTATGTTCCCATTTCTTTAGTTTCACCAGTACCATTATCTCTCCTCTTCGCACTTCCCTTCCTACACTTCGCATTTCCTCTATCTCCACCTTAGCATCAATCCTTTTTAGTACTTTGTCCACCCCTTCCTTCTGCTCCTTCTCCTCTAATCTTATACCCTTTATCACTACGTTTAATTTTCTTTCTTCCCTCTCTTTCCTTTCTATTCTTTGTTCTATTTTTCTCAGCCTTTCCATCTCCTTATTCCCACTGTCGCCCCCACCACAATCCCCGTTCGGACTTTCAAGTTTCTTCATCCTACCTTTTATCTCCTCGACCTTTGTATTATTATCCACTTCCTGCTTCTCCAGTCTTTGCTCCAATGACTGCATCCTCTTTTCTAACTTTTCCCTGATTTCTTCCCATTTTTTCATTTCTTTCTTAACTTCAGCCATTTCCCGTCTAATTTCCTTCTTTAATTCCTCTCCCCTTTTCTCCTGCTTTTCTTCATAAGTTCCCATTACCTCTATCATCACTTCTAGAATTTCCTTTAGTCTTTCCTCCTTCATCGACACTTCACTTTCATCTTCGCTACCGTCAGCAACCTTACTATTTTCGCTCTTCCCTACCAAACTCAGCTTTTCCGACGGTGATCTAAACATTTTCTGATATTTTACGCTCGCCCCGATATCTTCCTTCTTTTGACTGCTTTCCCTCTCCTCGCCGTTCCTTTTGCTTAAAGCCTCAATTGAACCTACGCTTTTTGTTCTTAATCTCTCCTTTTCTATAGTTTTTTTATACTTCCCCCTTGCCTTTCTTTCCTTTATCTTTTCTTTCGGTGTACTGAACACATCCTGTTCTAACTCTGTTTCTTCCGCGGAGATACTCGCTCCGCTAGCCATGAATCAAATTCAAACTTTCCCGCCTTCTATACTTCCCTGCCTCTATCTACCGTCGCTGCCTGGTACCTGTCTCGCCTTTCTTTGTCGCTACCCAACCCTGCTACTACCAATCCGTCAACACAATCCTCCCACCCTGTCACAAATCTCCAAACGAACTTCCACACAAATCTGTCTAAATCCTCCAAAATATCTGCCTCCACTTTGCAATCTCACAATCCCTCAATTAATTTCTTACATCCACACACTTCCACAATTCATTCACCTCAAATTTCACCAAAATATTAGATTTGAATTAAAAAGATAAACTTTCAACTAAAAAATTTATTTTTAACAAAGCCCTACCGAAAGAAATCTCTGAGTTTTCTTTAGCGAAATAGCTTGGCCCATTTGAGTCTATAAACAAAGTCGATTTGAAACAAAATAGTCTCGGAGATAATTTGAGAGATTTGGGTCCTTTTCAAGATCCTTTTAGTGGTCATTTTAAGAGTGGTGCGACGGTAATATAATGTTCCTTTTGTATTCGTCACGTAGCGGGCGGGCAGATTTATTTATAGTAGTTGGTCGTGGCTAATCCGCTCTCCCTTTTTAAATTTCTCTTCAAATTATTAACACTTTTTTTTTAATTGATGAATTTTCTCATTATACTTATTTATA
>NC_046659.1:46313853-46319586 GCF_010883055.1 Belonocnema kinseyi | reverse complement strand
ATACAATTTTCTAGTTGAATTCAAAAATGTTGTCTTTTTTGGCGTATCTCATTCCATTTACGAGAAACGTTCTATTAATTCCAATTTTAAGCATTACAAAAACAAATTTAGATATCTGAAGTCATCGAAACCCATAGATTCCGAATTATTATGTTTAGGCTGTTAACTATGAAATTAAAAAAAAAATCTACTTCCTAATTTTAATCCTAAAGATTAACAAAGGACCCTTGAGTGTCGGCTACTCTATTAAGATAGCCTCTCTGCTTGTTATTTATGATCGTATTCTTATTTCAATTTCGGAAAGGATATTTTAAAGCCAGATCATTTAAACGAGCTTCCTGGACCTTTAAAAATATCTACCTGAGTGCCTGCGGAGAATTTCTCTGAGCTTGTTTGACCTAAAGAATTTTTAGTATATACTCAAAGATCCTTTTCGGTAGGGAGTAGTTTAACTTTTTATGAGGTAGTTGAATTTTCTTACAAAAAGATGAATTTTCAATTAAAATGACGAATCTTCAAGCATAATCAAATGAATATTCAATAAAAGCATTCAACTAGGTAATCAATTGTTGATTAAAATGATAAAAATTCAACGGCAAAAAAATGGATTTATAACATAGTAGTTCTAATTTTTAGAAAAAATAAAAAAAATAATTTTGATCGAAAAACATAACAAAAAATACGAATTTAAAAGAAAAGTAGTGAAAAGAATAACCAAAACAGATTTATTTTCAACCATTGCATTTCTAACCAAAAAAATAACATGTCTGCCGAAATCGTTTAATTTTCGACCATAAAAGATGAATTTCGAAGCAAAATGCATAAATTTTCAACTAAAAATTATGGAAATCAATTTGAAGTTAAAAAAATTAATTTGTAAAGAGAGAAAATTGCTTTTCAATAAGACAGTTAAATTTTAGATAAAAGAAATCAGTTTTTAACAAGAAATATGTTTGATCAAAAGAGTTCAATATTCAACCATGAGGTTATATATTATGGAAAAAGGATGAATTTTTAACCAAATAATTGAATTTCTGAATAAAAAATGTAAAATTTTTAACCAACGAATGAAATTTTAAAACTAATAATGGATTTTTTGCAGAGAGGGAGATAAATTCCGTACAAAAAATATAACAGTAAAATTTTCAATGAAAAACAGTGCATTTTTTATCAAAAATATTTGGATTTTTTATCAGGTTTAATTAATTCATTTTCATTAACTCAGAATTGGTGAAAGAGTGTGAAATCTGAAAGGTATGTTTATATAGAAATATGTACTAAACGATATCATAATCCTTAACGTTTCTTGTTTGGACATCGACATGAAAGTGGCACAACAACTATGAAAAAACCTAGTTTTATCAGATGGAATCGTTTGGTGGCCGTTTGGTGTCGCTTGGTAGCTCACTTTTGACATTTAGTGGTTAAAATTGAAAAAATTATCGAATTTTCAAATTTGGGGTGCTAACTTCACGCTAGCACCTTACTTTTTAATATTTTTTAAAAATTTCTTGCGAGAATCGTTTAGTGGTCGATTGTTGATGTTTGGCAGTCCACTTTTAATGTTTGGTGGTCAAAATCGAAAAAGATATGGAACTTTGAAAAAAATGACCAGCACCCCATAATTTTACTATTTTTAATTTTTTTTGCACCAATCGCTCCAAAATCGTTTGGTGGTATTTGGTAGTCCACATTTATCGTTCAAAAATTAAAAATAACGAAATTATTGTAATTTTTATAATTTTCTAAAAAAAGAACAATTGTCAGCGCGCAGATGATTCTGCGCATGAGGTCGCCCGGCGTACTCGTGTACTTGTCATTGGCGCGAAAGTGTTAAAACTAAAGAATGCCAGAAATACGACAGAAGATATTAAAAAAACAGAAGAAGCGATTAAACGACCAGAGCTGACTATCGAGAGAATATACCCAAATTTGAAAAATCCACAGTCATTGGACGGATTAAACTCTATTTCAAGATCGAATTTTTCATTACTAAAATATTCTAGTATTTTATTAATTTATTAAGAATACTCCCCTGCACATTACTGAAAACCAACTTCACACTTAAGAAAACTATCTGTATTATCTATATAAAATACTAAATCTGAAAATATTATTGAGTGGAAATATGATAATTTTTTGTAAAATTGATTCTTTTTTTTTTATAAATTCTGGATAATTTTTGTATTTTAATTATTTGCAATCAACTAATGTTATCATTGCCGCAATTATTTTTCCACGTTGAAAAAACAAACCCACTCGATACTACTTTGTTTTATTCATTTTGTGTCGCATGACGTAAGAAAATTAAGCTTCTTTCAGAATCTGTAAAGTGATCATCGCATATTTTTATATTATGATTCTCTCCACTAACGCCCTTCTCGTATGAGATAGATGGCAACTAGTAAATAATGTATCGTTTAATTATGGAGGACAACGCATGTTAACTAAATGGTGGTGCACATAATAACAAATTTTATTATGTACAAAAATTACTCAAATATAACTTTATTTCTTTTTCTTAAAATATAAAATTGCTGTTTTTAATTTTAAAAAACTGATTTTATATATTATTCCATAAAAATAATATCACATATGTTATATTAATTCTATGTCACATATTCTTTTTGTGAACTTATGAATTAGTCAAAATAGTATTTTATGTTTAATTGTTTATAATAATTTATCTTGAAAAGTTAAAGTTAAAGTAAAAGCGACAATGGACATTTGACCCCTTAGTCGAACTTGCCTTAAAGGTTTTGGATCTATGTTGCAACCTCAAAATTCGATTTCCCTATTTTACTCTATAAATATTATAATTAGATATTTTTTCACTCTGTAGCGATACTCATTTTTCAAATATAATTATGAATTTATGAAGTAAAACGAAGATAAATTGTGACGTTAGAACATCGATCGAATACTCTTAAGATCTAAAACTCTGTAAAGCGTTCATAAAGTATCAAAATGAACTCCTTATTATATAAACTCCTTACGTTTTTTTACGTGATTTCTGACGTTTAAAGAATACTGCAATTTTAAAAATAAATTAACCGCGTTTAAATTTAGGCTAAAGCTAATCTTTGGTTTAAACGAAGTTCGGGCTTAACTTCCACTACATACTTAGAACAAAAAAAAGAAGAGTTTTAAATTTCAAAAAATAAAGATAAAACTAAGAAAAAAATTTAATTAAATCTCAACCTTCTTGGATAAAAGTTTTCAGTCGCCAACTGTTAACAAAAAACAGGAAGAAGTTCCGCATAAACTAAATTGCCATCCTAATTCCAAGCATTTTCATTTGAATTTATAGGCAAAAGTTGGTATTGATTTTCTACGAAAAGAAAATCTGCGTTTGAATAGTCAAATCCTGCCTCTGGACCTTATTTCGAATTCAGAAAGGAGAAATTATTGTTAATCTCTTCCACCCTGATCTGAGAAGTAGAATTCAATGCGTCCACTGACTCTGGATTTTTCAAATTTGGGTCTATTCTCTCGATAGTCAGCTCTGGTGGTTTAATCGCGTCTTCTGTTTTTTTAAAATGTTCTGTCGTATTTCTGGAATTCTTTAGTTTTAAAACTTTCGTGCCAATGAGAAGTACACGAGTATGCCGGGCGACCGCATGCGCGGAAAAATCTGCGCGCTGACAATTATTATTTTTTTTTTTTAGAAAATTATAAAAATTATAATAATTTCGTTATTTTTCATTATTGAACAATGAAAGTGGACTACCAAATACCACCAAACGATTTTGGAGCAATGGGTACAAACAAAATTTAAAATATAAAAATTTTGGGGTGCTGGTCATTTTTTAGTTCCATATCGTTTTCAATGTTCACTACCAAACGTCAAAAGTGGACTACCAAAGACCACTAATCAACCACCAAACGAACCCGCAAGAAATTTTTTAAAATATTAAAAAGTGAGGTGCTAGCGTGAAGTTAGCACCCCAAATTTGAAAATTCGATAACTTTTTCAAATTTGACCACCAAACATCAAAAGTGGGCTACCAAAAACCACCAAACGATTCCATATGATAAAACTAGTTTTTTTCATAGTTGCTGTGTCAACTTCACGTCGATTGCTTGGACACCCCTCACCCTCCACGCTCATAACCTCATTACCAACCTTAATTTTTGGTGTGATCCTCTCTCTTTAAATTGGTAACTTAATTCACGAATGAACCCTCTGCTACGATTAACTGACAATTTAAGACAACTATCAATAAAATAGAATTGGGAAAACAGTGAATTATTAGATGGATTTTTTAAATTTCTAAGAAGATTTGAATTCAGTTGAAGGGGTTATTTATTGTATGCATTTTTCTTGTGATGAAAAGTAGAAATTTTCAAAATTTTAATTTTCTTTTAATTACAAAAGATAAATTTTTCATTTTCAACATTTGCATACAATTAAAAGAAATGAAACTTTTGTTTTTGTGTCTTTTTTCTGTATTGCAGGTAAAGATTGAAAACCAGATTATAAAGAATTTTGGAATATTTTCTAGGCAAATTTAAGAATTAAATAATCATTCTAAGAAGTGTTAAAAACTAATCGATTTGAAACTAAAAAGTTAAAAAATTTGTTGTATAAAACGAAAATAGATAAAAATTTAACTATTTTAAGTAGAAGTTCTGTATTTCATTTTTCCCATCCATAAGTTTCAATTATACAATTATAATTTTTAAATTGATCATACTTAAAGATTTAAATTTCAGGAAATGACCTAGACCGGCTCTGCCGCCACTGAAGGGCTCATCTTTTGTTCGGCAAAATAGTTTAATTTCCAACAAAATGCATGAACTTTGAATTATATAATTGAATTCTCTACTAAGAAGATGCATTTTTAACGAAAGAAATTAATTCTTAATTAAAATAGATGAACATTAAACAAGAAGAATACATTTCTACCAAAAAAGATTAATTTTTAACTAACAAGGAAGGTACCCGAGGTGTACCTCACCGATTTTCTTGAAATTGTGATATGTTATAGAACATCAAAAAATATTCGACACGTATTTTTTTTATACGTGCCCATAAGTCCATTTAAGGGGTGAAACCCACCCTTGAAGTTCACCCCTAAAAACATATTTTTTTTAGATTCTCAAATACAATTCGTAATTTTTTACTGGAACAAAGTGGGTAACACTTGTTATTGAAAAGCACACATTTATGCATTATTTTTAGTCATCAGACTCGCAACCCCCGTTTTTTATTAATGAAAAACTATATTTGATGGCCATTTTTTTCACTATACACATTCCAAAATCTGTTGAATCTTGACAAAATTAATTGTTTTATGCACGATAATCAAAAATAAAGTTGACCTGTTCCGGCATTTTCAAAAAAAAATCGCTTGAAGGGGTGAGCTACCCCTAACATTTATACTGTTATATTTCGTTATTCCATTACTATATCATGGTGTAAAACTCTTGGATACTATTAAAACTGTTAAGTAATGTTGATGTAGTTCGAAATTTTCTGAAATCAGCCCTTACAAATGAATTCATCCCTAAAATTCAATCACAAGTATTATTTTTTCATTACTTAAAAATACCCTTAGACTATTCAGTGGCGTAAAACGCGTAATAATTTTAGTTCACATCCTTGGTATTGAATTATAATTCTTTACACCACTAATGTATCAACCTCTATTTTTTAATAAAAAAATGACACCCTTTTCAATATGAAAATACTAGTTTTTTGAGTTTGACGAAAAAAATCTTGGCAGTATG
>NC_046659.1:46304558-46313753 GCF_010883055.1 Belonocnema kinseyi | reverse complement strand
ATCTTGTTATTTTAAGCTGTTTACTTCTCTTAATTTGTTTTCCAAGCGTTTATACGTTTATTTTTCGTATGAATTTATTCGATAGTTAGTTAGTTCTTCTTGATTTGAATCATTAATTTTTCATTAATTTTGAAAGTCCCATAGAAAAAGAAGAAAATCATAGAGATACGACAATATCTCCTGTGGGGTTGGTTCACACCTTATTAAAGGTTATTTTTATTAAGGTGAGAACAGTCGATTTCGTATTTGGATATTGTGCATACTGCCAAGATTTTTTTCGTCAAACTCAAAAAACTAGTATTTTCATATTGAAAAGGGTGTCATTCTTTTATTAAAAAATAGAGGTAGATACATTAGTGGGGTAAAGAATTCTAATTCAATACCAAGGATGTGAACTAATATTATTACACGTTTTACGCCACTGAATAGTCTAAGGGTATTTTTAAGTAATGAAAAAATAATACTTGTGATTGAATTTTAGGGATGAATTCATTTGTAAGGGCTGATTTCAGAAAATTTCGAACTACATCAACTTTACTTAACAGTTTTAAATGTTATCCAAGAGTTTTACACCATGATATAGTAATGGAATAACGAAATATAACAGTATAAATGTTAGGGGTAGCTCACCCCCTCAAGGGATTTTTTTTTTTGAAATTGCCGGAACAGGTCAACTTTATTTTTGATTATTGCGGATAAAACAATTAATTTTGTCAAGATTCAACAGATTTTGGAATGTGTATAGTGAAAAAAATAGCCATCAAATATAGTTTTTCATTAATAAAAAACGGGGGTTGCGAGTCTGATGACTAAGAATAATGCATAAATATGTGCTTTTCAATAAGAAGTGTTACCCACTTTGTTTCAGTAAAAAATTACGAATTGTATTCGAGAAATTAAAAAAAATGTGTTTTTAGGGGTGAACTTCAAGGGTGGTTTTCACCCCTTAAATGGGCTTATGGGCACGTATAAAAAAATACGTGTCGAATATTTTTTGATGTTAAATTTTCAATTCAAATAATTAATTTTCGAAAAAATAGTACATTAAAAAAAAATCATTTTTAACAAAAACAAATGCTTTTTCAAACAAGAGACAAAAAACATGAACTTTTAACTGAAAATAGTCTATTTCCTACCAAAAAATTTTTTTCAACACAATAGTTCAATCTTGAACAAAAAAATATATAAATTTTCAACTATAAAAGATAAATTTTCAACTTAAAAATGAATATTAAAACTAAAAAAATAAGTGTTGGAAAAAACATGTAATAGTTACATTTTTAGATTTAAAAATTTAATTCTCTACGGCGCGTCTAAATAATTTCCATGAAATTGTTTTTCGGAAATAAAGTTGAATTAAATAACATGTAAAAAACTTGTTTGGACTGAAGACGATCTCTCAATGTTACAGGTGTGCATTTAAATAGAATAGTGTTTGAACTCTGTTGCGCCCTACTATGTAATTTACATAGAAAACTGTAGAAAACCGGTAAATTACATCCCATGGAAAGCCCTAAGTTTTGAGAGAGTGAAAGTAAAATTTAACAATACAGACAAAAGTGTAGCTAAGTGTCTATTTTGCTATAAACTATTGACGAACAGTGGTTATAAACGCCTTCTAGGCCATAGGTATGCAAATAGTGTTGAATTATTAATTTTTACAATTATATTATACCATTATTGTATATTATATTTATTATAATACTTCAATTATATTCTAATCTACACTCGAAAGAAGAATTCATAAATTAGTACACGTTCAAATAACTTTTAAGATTATAATAAATTAATGACGTGTAGATGTATGTGCTTCATGTAAAAAAAATAATTTTTTATCACGAAATTAATACCAATAAAAAGGTATCTTTATAACAATATGAAATTCACTTGCTTTTTCCGTGAATTACATTTTTTTATTTTTAGAACATTATACTATTAATGTTTAGATGTTAATTTCTTTTTTTATGATTTACAGAAATTTTTAACCATTTGCATACTTTTTTTTGCACTTAATTTTTTTGGTAGAAAATTTATTTTATTTCCTAATAAACTGATTTCTTCAACTGAAAATGAAACTATTTTATTTTTTGCTGTATATTTATCTCGTTTAATTTTAAATTCATCTATTTTGTGCACAATTTATCTTTTCTAGTAAAAAATGATTTTTTTTTTTTGGTTGAAAATTCATTTATTTGATTGAAAATGACTAAATTGATGTCTTAATGAGACATTCCTACCCCCACTCATTTTCACTACTGGTTAGTGTTGCGGAACATTCCTTAATACTAAACAGTTTCAACGCAACATTTATTTGAATTTTTGGTTTAAAAAACTGATTTTCAATTTTTTTAAAAAGAGTAATTTTTCAACCAAATAAATGAATTTTTACCACAAAAGGCAAATTTTGAAAATAGACAAATTTTAAATTAAAAAAGATAAATATACTGCAAAATCTAAAAAAGTTTCATTGTCAGTTAAAGAAATCAGTTTCTAAAAGAAAAGAAATTTTCAACGAAATAGTTGAATTTTCTATCAAAAAGATTAAGTGCCTATAAAAAAAGTATGCAAATGGATAACAATTTCTGTAAATAATAAAAAAAATCCGTATCGTTCAAAATTGGACTCCATGCAGATTCAATTTAGTATAAATATATTTAGTATAAACATTATAAAAATTTCTTGAAGTGACGTACGTTACTTTTTTCTTTAAGTAGCGTACGTTACTGTGCATTGCAGTTGTCCAAACATCTTAACACGGCAATGCGCCTTCGACTCGACCTCCATGGTGGGGCGCAACTGAGTTCATACCCTATTCCATTTTAATGAATCCCCGTAACATAATGTAAAAGGTGCCAGTTGAGATCCAGACCAGCGCTAAACAATAGAAAAAGGTCGCTGAAAGAACAGGTAGGTCCCGGTACATTGAGATCGTCTTAAGCCCTTTTTTGCAACATCCATTTCGAAAGTGAGGACTTCCATGCCTCTAAATGATATACAAAGTACTTTAATCCAACAGACTGTGCGGGAATAACAATGGCGCATGCGCACTTTGGAGCAGGTCTACTTTGCGAACGGACGCATTGTAGAAGTGGAACTTCGAAAGAATATTTAAGTGGAATGAAGTCATGGAATTCGCCGAATTAAACAATTGCATAGAATTAAATTAATACATGTCAGCAAAGGAATTCAATGAATACATGACATTCAAGGAATTCACGAAAGTCACGGAATTCACGGATTTAATGGCATTCATGGAATTCAAGCAGTTCATGGAATTTCGTGAATTACTTGAAAAAGAGGTTAAAATAAAAAAAGTGCTAATAATTTTCTCGGATCGCACGGGCGATTACAGTGGTAATCGCACATACGATTACTACTCCTGTGACTCTTTGACAATTGCCTATTTTCGGCACTTGTATCACAAATAACTATAACTTCGATTAATTTTAATTGCACACGGCTTCGCATGTGTACTATATGACGATTCAGAATAAGTAATTGTGCAACTCTAAATATTGGGGTAAAAGCTATCACAGGGTTCCCATCCAGCCCCTTAACCCAGCCTGCGAACCCTACACGCTACGCACCATCGCGATACACTAAGAAGAGAAAGATAGAAACTAGGAAAAGGAAAAGGAAGGAAAAAACAGTGCAAGGACTACATATTAAGGGGCCCGCCATCTTTCAAAATACGCTCACTTTTATAATTTTCACCAAAATTGGTTGGCTAACGAACTTGACCTTTATTTTATGACACTAAATTATTATACCAAAGGCCAATCCAATTTGTCAATTCTTTAGAAAGTTATCGTGCTAACAAACTACAAATCTACAGACACAGTAACACACACAGACCACACATAGTAGGACAGACACATTCGTCAAAACCTGTTTTTTGGATTCATGGGGTCTCAAAACGTGGACATTTGACAAAAACTGGGGGGGGGGGAGTCAAATTTTATACAAATTTAATACCTTCTCTTGACGAAAATGTAAAAAGATTAATGTTTAAACAAAAAGTTTAATTTTATACAGGACAGTAACGAATTTTTAAAACAAATTCAAGAATTCTGAAGCAGAAAGTTAAAGTTACAACTAAAAAATATGAAATTTTAAACCAGAAGATTAATTTCCTTAAAAAAAGACGAATTTTCAATATAATTTAAGAATTGTCAACAAGCAGTTGAATTTTCAGCTAAACAAGATGAATAATTAAACAAAAAGTTTAATTTTCTATCAAGAAAAAACTAATTTTTTAACAAAATTTAAATATTCAATTCATTGCATGTATTCAAACATTACACTATTCCTTCGTCAGAAAAATGTGTTGGCCCTGAAAAGGGCCAATTGTTCTTGGCTATCTCCTGCTTGATACGGCAGTCTAGTCGCCGCTATAAACAAGTCACCACTAATAGTTTTGTCTGCTCTAATAGGTCCCCGAGATAAATTTTGTTCAAATGGTCTAAAAAATGTCTCCTGCATATGAATATCTTAATATTTTATAAGCCATGAATGTATTTCTATCCCCAATGAGGAAGGAATAATGTAATCCCTGGCAGACCGAAGGAACCGAATGGAGCCTCTACAAACTACCCATAAAGATCCCATTAGGTCCACATTCGGTTTCTTTTTAAAAAACTCGAAAAAAAGCATAATCAACTCTTAAATTGTTGAAATTCGGATTCTACGTTAAAATTCTCTATAGAAGGTCACGGAATATTCGCAATAGTTTTTTTTGCAACGGTAAAAAGTTAGAAAAATATATAAGACGTATGACGCCTGTTGACTGCTACACTTCAACGCATCGCCTGTAAGTAGCAGTCAACAGGCATTATAAGTCTTATATTTTTAAAAACTTTTTACCGTTGCAAAAAAACTATTGCAATTATTCCGTGACCTTCTGTAGGGAATTTTAACGTAGAATCAGAATTTCAAGAATTTAAAAGTTGATTTTGCTGTTTTTTAAAGTTTTTTAAAAAGGAAACGAATGGGGACCCAATGGGTGCTTTGTAGATGCTCCATTCGGTTCGTTCGGTCCGCCAGGGATGTTTGAATACATGCAATGAATTGAATTTTTTAATTTTGTTAACAAATTCGTTTTTTCTCGATAGAAAATTAAACTTTTTGTTTAATTATTCATCTTGTTCAGTTGAAAATTCAAGGACTTGGTTGATAATGCTTGAATTATATTGAAAATTTGTCTTTTTTAAAGTAAATTAATCTTCTGGTTTAAAGTTTCATATTTTTTAGTTGAAACATTAACTTTCTGCTTCAGAATTCTTGAATTTGTTTTAAAAACTCGTTTCTTTCTTGTATAAAATTAAACTTTTTGTTTAAACATTAATCTTTTTTAGGTAAAAATTCAACTGTTTGGTTGAGAGTTCTTGAATTTTATTAAAAAAATTTTTTTTGTGGCACAAAATTAATTTTTTGGTTTGAAAATTCATCTTTTTGGTTAAAAATTGAACAACCAGGTTTTAAAGTAGAACTACTTTTGTGGTAGCAATGAATTGTTAAAAGAAAAATATATATTTTTAGTTACAAGTAATTAAAGTATCAAAAGAAAAAAAGAAATTTGTAACTGTTCAATGTTTAATCCAAAAAGATGACGGACCCTCAATAAGTATTCCTGCACTGTGTTTCCTTCCTTTTCCTTTTCCTAGTGTCTCACTTTCTCTTCCTAGTGTATCGCGATGGTGCGTAGCGTGTAAGGTTCGCAGTGCGAACCTTGCATCTTGTTGAAGAAGACTGTAACGTCAGCGCTCGACTCGGCCGAAACAATAGACCCCCTGCAGGCTGAGTTAAGGGGCTGGATGGGAACCGTGTGATAGATTTTACCCAAATATTGTAATGAAAGGCCGTAGCTGGGTATAGTGATCCCAGATCTGAAACTAGACGTGGTCCAATACTATCACAGGTCTATGTCCGTGTGAGTATAGTAGGAGACGATGTAAATGACTAGGCGGTTCTATTTATATCTCTATCTGCTTTGAAATCAAATGAAGAGATTGGGATTTTAATAATTCCATATTTCGATGCTGGCGATTCTCATGATTTGAATACTTCACGCGGCTCTTTATATGCGTATATTTTGAGGTTACGTTATTTTAAGTATAAAATATAAATTATATAAATATTAATACTATTACGTATATAAATATATACGCTTAGTATTAATGATAATTTTATAATTATTTTATATCATAATAATCTTATTTATATCTTGATCCGCATTTGAAAGAAATTAAAGAAATTGGCGATTTTGGAATTCATATCGTTTAGATAAAAATTCAATTATTTGATTGAAAAATTAATTATTTTATTGAAAATGTAACTAGTTTGTAAAAAAAAGTCCTCTTTTCTATCAAAAGTTCAACTACTTTGTTAAAATTTGTATTTTTGTATTTGAAGGTTCATCTCTTTCTTTTAAATACATTTTTGAAACTGACAATTAAACTATACCATTTTTGGTTCAAAAATCATGTGCTTCGTTAAGAATTAGTCTTTCTTTGTAGAAATTAAATTTTTTAATGAAAAATGTATACTTTTTGATTAAAAATGACTTTTTAATTCTTATTAAGAATTCATAATTATAGTTGAAAATTCAACTATTTGCCTTTAAATTGGGTTAAAAATTCAGCTTTTTTGTAGATAACTCTTTTTCAATTTAGAATTGAATGATTTCATTGAAAGTTCATGTATTTTGTTGGAAATTGACCTTGTTTGGGAGAAATTTAATCTTTTTGGTTAAAATGTATCATTTTTGGTCAAAAATTCAATTGTTTGGTTGAAATATCAACTGTACATCTTCTTGTATTTAAAAGTCGATTTAAAAACTAAGAGATGAACTACTTTTTAAAAAAAATACGTTTTTTTAACAACGTTTTATAATTATGGTTGAAAATTTAACTATTTGGTTGAAAGTTTAACTCTTTGATTGAAAACTCATATTTTTCGCTTAAAAAATTCAACTTTTTGTAGATAATTCGTCTTTTTGACTTTAAAATTAAATAATTTCGTTGAAAATTAATGTATTTTGTTTAAAATTTGTCTTTTTTTGTAGATAATTAATTTTATTGGTCGAAAATTCATCTGATTGGTTGACAAATTAACAAATATGTTGAAAATTAATTTTTTTCTGTTAAAAATTATTTATCTTTATCTGGAAATGTAACTATTATAGGATTAATTAAAAATGAATCGTATATATTGGTTAAGTTGGAAAATCTTTTTTTTACAGAACATTAATCTTTTTAGTAAAGAATTCACCTTTTCACTTGAAAATTAAAAAATTTTGTTGAAAATTAGTCGTTTTTTTCTTGTTCAATTCAATTTCTTATCACAGTTTTTATCTGGAAATTGAACTATTCCATTTTTGGTTGAAACTTTATCCTGTACATTGTATTAGTTAAAACATCAATTATTTGATAAAAAATTAATTTATTTGTTTTCGATTATGATTTTTTTTTAATTAAAAGAATTTAAAAATAATTTTTTTTTAAATTTAATTTAAGGTATTAAAAATGGAAAAATAATTGATTTTACAAGATAATTCTGAATCCGTTCAAAATTAAAGAATTAATAGATATTAGTTTATAAAACTATTTTCAATTATGACTTGAAATATTATTTCAGTCTTAAAAAATGTTATTTTTAACCCATTCTATTTGAAACTTTTTAATTAAAAAAAGAAAATTTCGTTAATTATCAACAATAATTGACCATTCATTTAAAACAATCCATTACAAACAACTGTTAAAAACTATACAAATTTGATCAGAATGTTTCTAAATAGACAGCCTTGAATTGTTAAATTTGTAATGAGCTAAATTTGAAGTTTGAACGCTACAATTTTAATTTAAAAAAAGATTCAAAATTAATGTAAAACTTGAAATTATTTCAAATAATTTGAAACACGATGTAGATTTCTGCAGATTTAAAAAAAATTAAGCTTTTTGAGAATTGTAAAATATTTAAAAAGAATAACAAAAATTGTTCTGATTGCTAAGAAAATTGAAAATGATTTTTTATTTTGAAAAATTAATTTTGAGTGAGCATTTGAAAAGATTTTAGAAAATTAAAAACTTAAGACTAATTTTCAAAATTAAGCAATATATACGATTAATTTTTAATTAATCCTATAATAGTTACATTTTCAGATAAAGATAAATAATTTGTAACAGAAAAAATTATTTTTCAACATAGTTGATAAGTTGTCAACCAATCAGATGAATTTTCGACCAAGAAAATTAATGATCTACAAAAAAGACCAATTTTAAACAAAATACATGAATTTTTAACGAAATTATTTAATTTTAAAGTCAAAAAGACGAATTATCCACAAAAAGTGGAATTTTTTAAGCGATAAATATGAGTTTTCAATCAAAGAGTTAAACTTTCAACCAAATAGTTAAATTTTCAACCATAATTAAAGAACCTTGTTGAAAAAAAACTTATTTTTTTTTACAGAGTAGTTCGACTCTTAGTGAAATAATCGACTTTTAAACCCAAGAAGATGTACAGTTGATATTTTAACCAAACTATTGCATTTTTGACCAAAAATGATACATTTTCAACCAAAAAGATTAAATTTCTACCAAACAAGGTCAATTTCCAACAAAATACATGAACTTTCAAGGAAATTATTCAATTTTAAATTCAAAAAGAGTTATCTACAAAAAAGCTGAATTTTTAACCCAATTTAAAGGCAAATAGTTGAATTTACAACTATAATTATGAATCCTTAATAAGAAAAAATTAATTTTTTTACTAAGTAGTTCAACTTTAAATGAATAATCGAATTTTCCACCAAAAAATTATGATTTTAATTTCTAACAATACAGTTGCATTTACAACAAAACGACTTTGCAACCAAAAAATATTTACAGTTGATAATTCATCTGAAAAATGTAATTTTTAATCAAAAAGTATGAATTTTCCATAAAACGATTTAATTTCTACAAAGAAAGACTAATTTTTAACAAAGTACATGATTTTCTTTAACCAAAAATGGTATAGCTTAATTGTCAGTTTCAAAAATGTATTTTCAACGAAAGAGATGAACCTTGAAATAAAAAATAAAAATTTTAACAAAGTAGTTACATTTTCAATAAAATAATTAATTTTTCAATCAAATAATTGAGTTTTTATCCAAACGAGATGAATTCCAAAATCGCCAATTTCTTTAATTTCTTT
>NC_046659.1:46302251-46304458 GCF_010883055.1 Belonocnema kinseyi | reverse complement strand
AAAAATCACGATGTCATATGAAACTTGAAATGTTTGGTATTGGATATTGTTGACAGATGACAATATGCCAATTAGCACAAATGGTAAGTTCCGACAGTGCCTGCAAGTGTTCCTACTGGCCGCTAAATGGCAATACCGGTTTCATATGTATACACCTGGTAAGACTATTATAATATAACATAATTATAATATTATCATTAATACTGTGCGTATATATTTATATACGTAATAGTATTAATATTTATATAATTTATATTTTATACTTAAAATAACGTAATCTTAAAATATACGCATATAAAGAGGCGCGTGAAGTATTCAAATCATGAGAATCGCCAGCATCGAAATATGGAGATATTAAAATCCCAATCTCTTCATTTGATTTCAAAGCAGATAGAGATATAAATAAAACGGCCGAAGTGTTCCGACCGGCAATCGTGCACCTTCGAGTTGTCAAATTCAGAAGAGGAGAAATGGGGTGCGCGCGCAAGCCAGTCATTTACATCGTCTTCTTCTATATTCACACGGACATAGACTTATGAGACACGCTGTGTATAATTCTGTGGAACCTTAATTCAATAATTTTTTTTGGCAAAGTCGTGCATTAAGTCAATGTGACAAGAGAGGAATTTTTTATCAAAGGTCCAATATCCTATTGTGAAGACTATTAGCTGATTGCGGATCATAGGAACTGTATTGTTTTCGCAACCGCATATTGGAGCAGATCAGTCTCCATGCTCTCTCTGGAATCGGCTCTGAAGTGGTATCAATTTTGATGAGGTTTTCCTCTTTGCTGCATAATCTTCTTTGGACTTTTGGAACCTGGGGTTAGCCGAGTATTTTAGACAAATTAGGCAGAGTCTACTCATCACCCAAAGGGAAGGTCATGTGTGTTTATGGTTCTCACTTCGACACCGACAAAGACATGCAACTAACCGGCTTTGTTTACCTCGTCAACCAGCTGCCTCCTGTTTTCCCTGCTTTCACATCCTGCGCTTACATTCCTATCTAGTTTCTTATTGCTGTTTATTATTTGTCCTGTGCTTGTAAGGTCTTAATTTATTCCACTCACATTTTATTTGGTTCGGATTTTAATTGAATTTTGTTTATTTTGATTTTCTCCTCTTGCCTAACATTACAACCTCTGACTGCTTCAATACTGTATTGCATTATGCTTATAGATTCCTCGGATCGGTTGAGACTAACAAAGGGGTTTAGCTGCTTCACCCAGCTTCGCTAAATTGATTGAATTTCTTTCTGTTCTGCTTTATGGGTGGGCAAGGTTCTTAGTTTAACTGAATTTAGTTTTAATTTGTGGCTGAGGGCGGGAAGTTTGCGGACTTTCATTATATTTACACGGTATTTCAACTAACTGAGCCTCTTTTTTAGGTCTCGATTTTCCAAGATGGATCAGTCCAGGTCTGGTGGCAAGCCCTCCCCCAGACCAGGATCAGCCAAGAGGTCTGGTACCTCCCCTCTCCAGACGGCCTCCCTGAAGGACAGTCGCCTGGAAATAACCAACAGGAGCGGGGTAAAGTATGGACATCCTATTCTTGAGTCTGTCAGCCATCTGACCCTCAACGGGCACTCTTCTGAAGAGATAGCTTCGGAGGGGAATCAGTTCTTTCACTCCACTGCCATCAGAGATGACGGTCAAAGTAATAAAGGGCCTTTGATGGATGGGCAAATCCCCTCCTCCTACCCGGATGATCACATCAAGTTGTCAAGGCCGGGTGCTGCACCGGCCTTGTACTCTGGGGGTGCTGTCCCCCCTATCTGGTTTTCCTAGAGTGCAGTAAGAGAGGCAGAAATGTCGGGAAATACGACCCCCTTGCATTGGCGGATAGGATTAGGAGTGTCATTGGTGGTCCCCGACAGATCTACAGGAACGGGCAGAACCGAGTACACTGTTTCCATCCCACCCTCTTTAATTCTTAAAAAAGCATTTGTCAACGGTGTTCCTGTACGGTACTCTGCCTCTGAAATCTTGAGCAGGACCACTGAGGAGGTTAGGTCGTCCATCACTTCCATTAGGAGCAGGAACAAGCAGGATGGCACCCTGGATGAACGGGTGGAATTTGTTTTGCCTGCTCAAGGATTCCTAAGGTCATCTTTCTCTCCAGCTTCGGGTATAATGTCATTCCGGTCATACCTCCCCCGAAGAGGTGCTTCACCTGTCAGAGGTTCCGGCACGGATCGGACCAATGCAG
>NC_046659.1:46292021-46302151 GCF_010883055.1 Belonocnema kinseyi | reverse complement strand
AGCTCAAGGGCGCGGTTTCTTCCTTGTTGAACATGAGTCGCTCCTCCGAGCATACCATACAAAACCCAGACAACCCATCTAGTTAGCTTTTTGAATCTTTCCCAAGGTGATCTGATTGGTTCCTCATTGAGTCTTCCGAGAGTATTCTTTATACTAGCATACATTCTTTCAAATTATTATTTTTGAGGCTCCCTAAATTTTGAAGAACTTCAGTTAAATTCTGGTCGACAATCCTTTTAAATCAATAGAAATACTTGGATATATGGAAGGCGTCAAATATCTTTACTTAAATCCATCTTAAAATTCAACAAATCTTTTAAATTTACGAGAATCTTCCTGAACTTCTAGAGGTTTTGACTAATGGTAAATTTTTTAAAGCTATTAAATTCTTTGAAATTTTAATCCTCTACACTATTTGGGGATCTTTTGAACTTGAATTTGGAAGGATGTAAAATGAATTAAACTGATGTCTTTGTAGTCGCTTGGAATGTTAATAACCACGTTAAGCGTCTAAAATCCTTAAATTCCGCCGAATGTTAAATACATAAATATCGATTAAAATCTTAAATTTTTTACAAATATTAGGAATTATTCGGAAACTGATTAATTTTCTGAAAGCCATTGAAATTATTCTTATGAATTTTAAGCCAATTAAAATTCCGGTTAGCACTTTAAACTTAATTTTTGAAATCACAATAAGTCGGCGGGAATAATTCCGAATCTCTCAATCTATTGAAATTTCTGTTAAAATACACAAATATCGATTAAATCCTTAATTTTAATCGGGTATCTTTTGAAACTGCTTAAAATTCTTGTAATCCCATAAATCCATGTTAAACTGAAAGTTCTGAAAATCGCTTTAAACCTTTCAATTTAATAAATCCGAATCCGAAATTCCTGTATACTATTCATTTAAACTTCACTAAAACATCTAAACTGGAAATATTTATCTATTTGTCAACATTTGAAATGTTAGAAATCTCCTTAATTTACCATAATCTCTGTCTAGTATTAATGAACCTTTCTTGAATGTTTCGAGCTATGGGAATTAAAATATTAATTTGGAAGCAGGCAGAGGGGATGAATTTTTCGGAGTTAAATCAAATAACCCGAATTGAGCGAAATCTGCATTGAATACATTAAATTAAAATCCTAAATTAGTATATTAATCACTAAAGGGTGGCAAATCTTAATACTCCAGTTATGAGTTCTAAATCAATTTTTGTATAAACCAAAAAACGGTAAATGGAAAGTCCTAAATTCGACTGTTGAGTTGAAATATTTAAATAAAGAGTTTAAACTGAAGTATCTAAATTGTATGATCATAAACTGGAATCGTTAAGCGAATGCAATTTTACTTGAAATATGTGTATGCTTGTTTATAGGGAGACAACCCAATTTAGAGACTTGTTATCTTGAAGAATCCTTGTAGGTATGTTCAAATTGGAGAAACTAAACTGAAATTGTTGAAATAAATACCAAGATGATAATGCGCAAATGGATCAATCTTATAATTTTGCTATCTATATTTATAATATATAATCTGAGGCTTCAATTAGAGAGTTCGAACTAAATATATTAAATATCAAGGGATAGTAAATCGGCATACTTAAGTTAAAGAATTTTAAATCGATCTCCGAATTTTAAATCGAATAGTCCTCTCTCCGCTTCTGTTCAATCTGGCTCTGAGACGGCTCGGGAAACATCTGCCAAATAGCGTAAGCATGGCTATGTATGCGGACGATTTACTGCTTTGCGTCACCGGGATTCTGGGGCGAGCTGCTGGAATTGGCTTGTGAACAACTGACTCCCTGGTTGGAGAGGCTCGGGCTCTCCATATCGATCCCAAAGTCATAGCTCTGTGTCTTTTCAAGGGGCAGGGGAGGGGGTCGTGGCATTTCGATTAGGATCAATCGAGCAGTTGTACGGAGTTAATGCACCCTTAACTACTTGGGCATAATATTAGATCAAAAAATGAATTGGATCGCTCATATTAGGGCGATCGCCGCCAAGGCATCAAGAGCCCTAAACATTCTTAGGGTGATTGCAAGAATCTAATGGGGCGCCTCGCCCTCCCTTCTGCTCACCGTTCATAGGGGGCTGATCAGGGCGGGCTTGGAGTGGGGGGCCCCTTTTTTCTTCAGAGCTAGCGCAACCGCGCTGAGAATGTTGGATACGATCCACCATGCCTCTCTGAGGGTTGCCTTGGGGTGTTGGAGCTCCACTCCCATTTCTGTGCTTCTGTCGGAGGCTGCCGAGACTCCATTGTCGTTACGTCGCTCGCTTCTCGCGAACACGTTCATACTGCGTAACTTCTGCTGGAATGCGAGCCCGCTGGCAAGGAGATTGGAGGGCTTGGCCACTGATGCATGCACTACGGGTTTCAGGGTGAATCCGGAAAAGGTCAACCTACTGGTTGCCTATGGTGCGATGGGATCCTTCACCGGGGCGTTGGATTGCTCGAAGCGGCCGGGTTATTTTGACGATTCCTGGAGGAAATTGTTAGCGCCGATTTCCGTGGATTTGGACTTTGGCGAGGCTTTCAGGGAGTGCGAGTTTCCGCAGCAGGCTTTTTGCGAGCTCGCTGACCGCAGGTTTCCAGGGGCTACCTGGGTTTTCACGGATGGATCGGTGGACCCGGGCTTGGGGGTGGTGGGATGTGGATATTACATCCCTTCAGGAAACCGTAGATTCGGGGTTCGTCTGAGGGATCACATGTCAGTCCTGTCAGCGGAGCTATACGCCATTTTTTATGCGGTTAAATTTGCCATAGAGTCGGGTTTAAGGGACGTGGTTATATTTTCGGATTCTCGGGCCGTCTTGGAGTGCTTCTCGCGTAGATTTTCGGACCCTAAGGGCTCAATTCTTGCCCGAGCAGTGTGTAACAGCGTTGCAGCGGTGGAGAGAGAGGGGTCATTTATCCGTTTCTGCTGAATTCCGGCGCACTGCGCAATGAGGGGGAATGAAATTGTCGATAAACTGGCGAAACAGGAATCTAGGTTCCCTGTCACTGCGTAGGAGGGCCTACTTCTCGCGAGTTAATGTTAAGACACCGAGGCTTTGGTTTTGTGGCCTTAATTTACCTAGAAGATTTATTAATCTGGTCACCAGACTTAGGACAGGTCACATCTGCACGGGGCATCACTTTGCGAGGATGGGTTGGAACCTCCCGATTGAATGTGAATGCGGTGCCCCGTTTAAGGACCTTTCCCATCTTTTGAATCAGTGCCCTACTCTGGCAGGGGGGAGGCCCACTCTGCACGACTTTTTTCAGCGTGTTTGGCCCGGCCTGCCTCCTGGACAGGTAGATATTAGTGACTTTATCTTCGAACCCACGGAGGAGTCAGTGATTGAGCTTGGTCGCTTTTTTCAGCATAGCAATATTATAGTTTTATGTATAGCTTTTGTTTATCTTTTATTTTTGTGAATTTGTTGGGCTTTGCAATGAAATACCGACAAATGTTGTGCTTGTGGTTTGAATTTGGCGCCTTCCAGCGCAGGCGACTCCTATCCCTTCCCTCCAATATGGCGGGTGTGGTATGGAGTATGGGAGTCGTCAACGCTGGCACTCGCGGAAAGGAAATAGTTCGCTTGCACCCGACTGTGGTGGTTTCCCGTGGCATAGTTGGAGTTCGTGTGAGGAAGGAAAGAGGAATTGTCCTGTACGAACAGTCAGCCGGAGGAGTCCAAAGGATTGTGAATATAGGATTACTTTCATCGAATTTGTGGTTATGTCATGGCTTGTTGATTGAATCAAAAGGCCAAAAACAAGGAAGAAGAAAACATAGACTTATTTTTAATTACAGACTGAAATTATGAATGCGAGGGTGGTTCAAATATCATTAAGACAAACGCTGTAGATGGCGCGCATGTATGTTTTGAAGGTCATGGCTTGAGTTTGTAATAGCTGAGTCCCTTACGAATAGTGTTGCATATTTTTTGTCGGGGGCGCATGTTTCACGCGCGTGCTACGACCATGAGCGAATGTCAAGTGCCGACCGCCGTTGCGCAACGTATTGTCATTCGTTTTTTAGTGCGGCAAGGCGTTAAAAACACGGAAATTTTTCTGCGTTTGCGAAATCAGTTCGGTAGTGAGTCCTTGAGTAGGGCTGACGTGTCTAAATGGGCCAAAGCATTCAAGGATGGCCGCGAAACCGTCAAGAATGAGCCGCATGATCGTCAACCGCGAACAAGCATGACACCAGACAAGATTCGTCGCGTAGAACAAATGATTTTGGAGGACCGTAGCATGCATGTTCGAAACATTTCGGCTGAACTCGACATCAGTATTGGTAGTGTAGTCTCTATCATCCACGAACACCTTCAATATCGCAAAGTAACGGCGCGATTGGTTCCTAAACTGTTGAACTTCGAGCAAAAATTCACGCGCTCTCATAACGCGCGTCTTACGCTCGATACAATACCGGAATTGGGGCGGAAGGTACTGGAGCAACCCCCCCCCCCCTTCCAGATTTATCACCCTGCGACTACCACATGTTTGGACCACTGAAAGAAGCCCTCGGAGGTCAAAGATTCAACACCGACGACGAGGTAGAGAAGTTCGTGTGCACATGGCTGTCCGAGATGCCCAAGGAATTCTTTGATACCGGCATCAAAAAACTTCCTAAAAGGTGGGCAAAATGCGTAACTTGTGAGGGGAAATACCTAGAAAAACTGTAAATTTTTTCGATAGTAAATAAGTGTGTCAGAGTATTTGTCTCGATCATATTTGAACCACCCTCGTATTAATTCGAAAGTAAATATCCCAAAACTTTCATAACACGTAAAATAAATATTTCTTAATACATGCAGTCAGAATCACAACTAGTTGCTTAAATTCTATTAAAATCTGAAGAATGAAATAATAAAATATAAGTATAATATACTTATATGCGCATATATATTATATAATCAAAAATCAATTAAGCATTATGCCGCACGCCGGCGTCCTTTCAGAACATTGATTTTGTCTTGTGAATCTTCTGCCATCTCGGCAGCTACTTTTAGAATATTTATTATTTTATTTTCAAGCCTCTTCTGCATTTCTCTTCTTTGCTTGTTTCTCCTCTAAATCTTTTTTATTTGCATCCAGTTTAACGTTTTTCGAAGCAACGTAACGGAATGTTCATTACGGGCAGATTTAAGCAAACTATCTGTTATTGGAACCAATTTTACACCTCTAAACAATTTGAAGGTATCATATACGATACGTGCAGCAATCAGACTGTCCTCTCCCTGATTTGCTACTAAACAATCTTCATCGATTGAAAATCATTCTTGTAAATTCGGTTAGGTTCTCATATTTGATTTCCCGAAGCAGAAATAGCGTCTGTCCAAAAGTGATCTAATGGAGAGTTTTGACGGTCATACATTTTTTAGAGTATCCACCGTTTGAGGCTTTTTGCAGAGCTATTTTTACTCTAACTTTATTTTATCTGCCTTCGTTCCAGAAACAATGGGACGTTTACAACTGGTGGCGAAAATCGGCAAATAGGATAAGCATAGGAAGGAATTATTTGACTGTAGATAAAGTAGAAATGGAATAAAAAGAAGATTAGGTAGAGAAAGTTTCTCGATAAAATACGAAAAACTCCCGGTCAAAAATAAAATCAACGGTTTTTTCACGGTAAAAAAAAATTCCCGGGTTTTCCCGGTTTCCTGGTCCGCTAGACATCTTCACCATGTACAGGGTTGGCATATTCGATGAAAAGATTTGGCAACACTGTAACTTTTGACAGAGATGACAGGTCGAGTAATGACGTAGCGCGTTTGAAGCATCAGTCTAAGGGGATTTTTGACATTGAGCAGTATACTCCACGCGAACGCTCTCAGATTGTTGAAATTTACATTCAACAAAACAAGTCAATTGTGAATACTCAACGTGCATGGAGTGTTCAGAACACTGGCCTGTACGAGTGCGATATCTCCATGCACGTTGAGTTTTCACAATTGACTTATTTTGTTGAATGTAAATTTCAACAATCTGAGAGCATTCGCGTGGAGTGTACTGGTCCATAGCAAAAAACTCCTTAGATTGATGCTTTAAACGCGCTACGTCATTACTCGATCTGTCATCTCTGTCAAAAGTTACAGTGTTGCCAAAACTTTTCGTCAAATATGGCCAACCCTGTAGTTGAAATTTAATGTAAAATGTGCCCCCCCCCCCCCCTCCCAGTTTTTGTCAAATCCCTACCGAAAAGAATCTTTGAGTATATACTAAAAATTCTTTAGTTCAAAGAAGCTCAGAGAAATTCTCCGCAGGCACTCAGGTAGATATTTTTAAAGGTCCAGGTAGCTCGTTTAAATGATCTGGCTTTAAAATATCCTTTCCGAAATTGAAATAAGAATACGATCATAAATAACAAGCAGAGAGGCTATCTCAATAGAGTAGCAGACACTCAAGGGTTCTTTGTTAAGCTTTCGGATTAAAATAAACTTTGTTTATAGACTCAAATGGGCCAGGCTATTTCGCTAAAGAAAACTCAGAGATTTCTTTCGGTAGGGATGTCCACGTTTCGAGACCCCCTGAATCCGAAAAACAGGTTTTTACGAATGCGTCTGTCTGTATGCATGCATGTATGTCTGTCTGTGAACACGATAACTTAAAAAAAAATCTATTAGATTGCCCTTTGGTACACTCGTTTAGTGTCCTGAACTAAAGGTCAAGTTCGTTAGCCAGCCATTTTGGATGAAAATTCAAAAAGTGGGTACATTTTGAATACTTTTGAGACCACTTTTTTAAAAATTCAAAAATTCTCTATACGGTTATTCATAGAATTAAAAAAATTTAATAATTTATCCTGACTTTTTTTGAAAAATAAAAAGTTACTAGAGTTATAGCATATTCAAAATCCAGACAAACTAAAATAAACGATTTAAGCAAAACAACGCATGATACGAAAAAAAGTCTGGAAAAGAAAAACGTTGCTTTTTGAAAGCCCTACAAGATAATGATAACAAATTTTTTAATTTGGTCGAAAAGTTGAAAATTAAAAATTGTATCGTACCAAAAATGTTTGAAACCACATTTTTTCAAGATTTAAAAATTCTATGTACGGTTGTTCATAGTACTCAGAAACTCAAACAGTTTATCCTTATGACTTTTTTCTATAAAAATAAAAATAATCAGAGTTACAGCATTTTCAAAATCCAAAAAAAAAAATAAAAATTAAAATAAAATTAAATTTGTTTGAAAAAACGACACAAGGTATGAACTTAAATTACCAGACAAAAGTTGTTCGCCTAAAAAGATATATAAATTTATTATTAATTATTTTTTGATACGACAATTAGATTTTCTTTTAATCGTAAAACATAAGATTAAAAATTAAAAAATTAACTTTTTGGAAAAAACACAGAAAAGACGAAAGAGGACATAGGCTCCTACATAGGACCCTATATAAGTTTCTGTATTAGACCCTATGCGGATGCGCAGTAGTTTTTATTTAATCGTAAAAAACATTAAAAATAAAAAAATTATAAAAACAAGGAAATAAGAAGTAGTATGATTCAATTTTTATGCATATTATAAATTGTAATGATATACATTTATTGAAATGATACATGTTTCAGAGCAGCTTAGAATGCAATTTAAAGGAAAATAAGAAACAAATACAAAAATAATCATGATAAATACAATTTGCTTTTTATTTTGCAATTTTTTAATAAGTAATCCCTGGCAGAGTTACATAAAAAATGTATTATAATTGATATAAATGTAATGTGTATAATATAGAAAAGTTGGCAGGTTGGACAAAATCGAGTGCGAAGCACGAGATACGTGATGAGAATGAGTTCGTTAAAGCCAAAAGAGCTTTAACAAGAGAGAGTTCAAAATCACAAAACAGTTGTCGGTCCGTTCACCTTTGATTTTAAAAGGTCTGTGCCCGAATGCGGAAGAAATGCAAAGACTAAGCGCGGAGTGCGATTGCGTAAAAATGTGCGAAAATATAAAGACCGAGCGCGTAGCGCGAGATAAATACAACATCGAGCGCGAAGCGCGTGAACCAACAGTCGTTTCACAGTTCATTTCTTTGGTTGAATCTGTAACTATTTTGTTTTAAATTCGAATTTTTGTTTCCAAATTAGTTTATTTTATCTGACAATTTAACGCTTCCATTTTTGATAAAAAATATATCTTTTTTAGTTGAAAATTAACTTCTTTCGTTAAAAATCAAACTCCTTTGTTGAAAAATCAATTTTTGATCCAAAAATTTAACTATTCCATTTTTGGTTGAATACTTATTTTTTAGATTAAAATTCATTTCTAAAGTTGAAAATTGCTTTCGTGTATGCTTGAAAATGTATCGTTTTTAGTTGAAAATTAATTTTTTTGGTAGAAAATTCATCTTTTTTTTTAGAATATTATTTTTGTTTTTTGTGCACTTACTTCTGTGTTTAACGTTTAACTATTCTGTTGCAAATTCGATTGTTTTTTTTTGTTCAAAATTAATTTTATAAATTAAAATTTTAACTGTATCATGTTTGGTCTTAAATTTATATTTTTTAGTTGAAAATGCATTTCTTCCGTTTAGAATAAATTTCTTCCCTTGAAAATTAATTTTTTTATCTGAAAATGTAACTTTCAGTTATGGTTAAATACTTTTTTTCTTTAACTTAAATATTAATTTTCAAGTTGAAAATTTAACAATTTTGTTGAATTTTTTATTTGTTTTTCGAAATGATCATTTCATTCGAAAATTCATCTTTTTCGTTAAAAATTATTCATCTTGTTTGAAAATCCATCTATTGTTGTTCAAAATTAAATTTTTATTGGTAGTTCAACTTTTTTGTTGAGAATTTATTTTTAGGTTGAAAAAAATCTAACTGAGAATTTGATTGTACAATTTTTGGTTGAAAATTTTTTCTTTTCTAATTGAAAATTTATTTGTTTTTTCGTTGAAAATGAAACAATATGGTTCGAAGTTTGCTTTTTTTTTTGTTGAAAATTGACCGTTTTCAATTAAAAATTCATCTGCTTTGGAATTAAATTCTTCTTCTTGATTGAAAATGCATATATTTTAGTTGAAAATTCTTTTTTTCTTTTTTGGTTAAAATTGAACGATTCTATTAAGAATTCAAGTGTTTTTTTGCAGAAAATTAATGTTTTGTAACTGAACATTTAAATGTATCATCTTCGGTTGAAATTTTTTTTATTTGAAACATGAACCATTTTTTTTCGCTTGAAAATTGACCATTTTCAGTTAAAAATTCATCTTTTATGGTAGAAAATTATTCTTAGTGTTTTAAAATTCATCTATTTTATTTAAGAATTCATTTATTTCGTTGAAAATTAAACTTTCTGGTAATACATTTTCCGATAAAAATTGATCTTTTCAGATGAAAATTCATTTATATGGTTGAAAGTTGATGTATTTTGTTGAGAATTGAACTATTTTGCTGCAAACTTTTTATTTTTTGTTGTAAATTTATTTTTTAACTAATAATGTAACCGTTTTTCGTTGAAAATTGATCTATTTTGTTCGAAATTCGTTTTTTTTGTTCAAATTTCGTTTTTTTGTTGTTGTTACAAGTTTGATTTAAAAAATTAAACATTTTTGTTTTTGGTAAAAAATTACACAGGACCGCTGAATCCGAATATGGCCTCAGATTTTCTCCTACATGTCTCAGTTTTCCCCTAGATGCAGCAAATAGGGGAAAACATAGGGATACTCTGGACATTATTTTGATAATACCAGTATACGGAAGAATAAACGTACGGGTGTCATATTCTTATGTATTGGGACTCGTACACAAAAATTCCCCAGTAAGCTTACCGTTTCCCCAAGCTAGGATAAGTCTAGGGAAATTGAAAATCTTGCGCATGTTATACTGACGTATATAGCGAAACAAGTGACTAAACTACCCATATGGATTTTGAGCAGCTGAATCCAAATCTAGCCTCAGAATTTCTCGTACACGTCTCAGTTTTCCCCTAAATTCAGAAAATAGGCAAAAACCTAGGGATATTCTGGACGTTATTTTGATAATACCAGTAAACGTGAAAATAGACAAACGGATGTTATATGCTTAAGTATCGCGACTTATAGACTTAATTTGTATACGGAAATTCTCTAGTGTCCCTTCTGTTTCCCCTAGCTTGGGTAATTCTAGGGAAATTGAAGGTATTT
>NC_046659.1:46289499-46291921 GCF_010883055.1 Belonocnema kinseyi | reverse complement strand
TGTACGGAAAAATAACAAAAATGCCATGTCATATTTTGTTTTTCTCTTAAATTAAAAAATTAAACATTTACGAAACTTTTTATGTGTCAAAATTAAAGCTTTCTGGTGTGCGCCGATCTTCGAACAGGGCTTTATCACACATCGTTATCTTTTTCAAAGCGCTCTTTTCGCGATTCATTAGAGATAATCAATAGCTCAAAAGTACTTTCTTTTTTTTTAATTGAAAAATAAAACAGTTACGCAACTTTTTATGTATAATAATTAAAGCTTATAGGGACACGCTGTTTCTTTAACTAAGGTTTTCTTGGAGGAGGATGCTTCTTTCAGGATGTTCGTTTAATGGTTCGATAAAACCCAACAGTACCTCGAAACGCTTTTGCATTTTTTTGTTTAAAATTATTTGCGTGAAAGTTGGACAGTTTTTTAGTTCTCCTTTGAAATCCGGGGTTTGGCACTTATGCTCGTATGCAGTGTGCCCCTCCAATTATCAAGTAAAAAAGATTATTTGCTAACAAAGTAGTTAAACTTTCAACCAAACAGATGAATTTTCAACTAAAAAATATAAATCTTCAAGAAGAAAATGATTCCTTAACAAAGTGATTCTACCAAATTTTCCAAACAAAATAGTTAAATACTTAATCGATGTAGAACTTTTAACAACAAATTTCCATTTTAATTGATAAAATTGGTATTTCTACTCAAACAGATGAATTTTTAAACCAACAAGATAAATTTCCAAACAAATAGTGGAATTTTCCGTTAAATAAGGTTTCAGTTGGCTTTCACGATCAAAGTCTAAATTTATAAACAAAAAATAAGTTGCTACGAAAAACATTGAATTTTCAATAAAAAAAGACGATTTTTTTTCATAAAAAGGGATGAATTTTGACCAAATTGGTGGAATTCTCTAGCAAATAGTTACATTTTTATCCAAGAAAGATTAAATTTTTTTTACTAAAACAGATGATATTTAATTTTTCTTCAAATAACAAATTTTTATCAAAAATAGTTGAATTTCCATTTAGAAAAGATTTTAGTTCTCTTTTCAACACCTACATATCAAATTTAAACAAAAAGTCAATTTTCTACGAAATGATTAAATTTTCGACCAAAATTTATGACTTTTCAAACAAAATGTTGAATTTAAAGAATTTACTAAAATTTTGAAGGATTTCGAGCGACTTAATGGGATCTATAAAGTGTTAGGAAATTTTAAATGACTCCAAGAGATTTCAATGATTTTAAGGGATTTTAAAAGCGCTTAAGGTATTTTAATAAATTTTAAAGGATTTCGGAAAATATTCGATTTCATGTAGTTTACGGGATTTTATAATATTCCAATGGATTTTAAAGAATTTATTCACACGAATTAAGGAATTCCATAGGATTTCAAATATTTGCAAATATTTCAAGGTGTTTCCAAAGATTTTAAAGAATTCTCTGAAGATTCAAGAATATTTTTTAAAAATTCCACGGAGTTATTAATTAATTTAAACAGTTTTATGGAATTTCAAATAATTTTGAAAATTTGCAGGTGTTTTGAAAATTGCAATAAATTTTCAAGCGCTTAAAAAAATCTCAATGGATTTCATCAGATTTCACAGGATATTAAATATATTAGTATTTTTAATATATTGCAATAATTTGAAGTGGTTCCAAAGGATTTGAAAAATATCAGGGTAGTTTTTTAAATCCCAAATCATTTTTAAGAGCTTTAAAAAGTTTCAATGAATTGCAAAATATTTCAATGATTTTAATAATTTAAACTGATATCAAAGATTGTGAAATATTTTAGGGTATTTTAAGAGATTCCAAGGCTTTTTTACGAAATTAAAAATGTGTCAAGTAAAATTGAAAGATTCGAATGATTTCAGATGATTTAAAAAAATCTCCATGGGGTTTTAAAGAACTAACAAGAATTTTGTAAGATATGGAACTTTGAGGAGCCGGTGGAAGAGATATGGGAGGATCTGAACGAAAAAGTGAAAGGGTGTGTGCAAAAAAGGCATTTAGAAAGAAGAAGAAGAAGAAGGAATGGTGAAGCCGTGGTGGGATATGGAATGTAAAAGGATGAAGAGAAATGTGAAAAGGAAGTATGGGCAGTGGAAGGAAGGAACTGTGAAAACGGATGAGTACGTAGAAATAAGGAAGGAGTTTAGGGTGATGTGTAAGAAGATCAGGGAAAGGAAAAGGATCTGTAAGAGGAGTTGAGAAGTGTTAAGACAAAAGGGGAAGTGTGAAAGATAATTAATAGGTTTTGGAAACATACCGAGGGGCTATGTGAGAAAATAGGAAGTGAGGAATGAAGGGAATTTTTTAGAGATTCATTTCAGGGGTGGACACAAGATGCAAGGGAGAGGCTGAAGAGGATAGTGAAAAAAGTATGGAGTGGTGAGGGTTTCCCAAGAGGGTAGGGGGGGGG
>NC_046659.1:46272661-46289399 GCF_010883055.1 Belonocnema kinseyi | reverse complement strand
ACGCTTATGAATCTGTTTCGGAGGAATGGGTATTTCGGAGGAAAATAAAAGAGAGAGGGGGAGGGAGAGGGGAACACGTGAGGGGGGAGAGACAGAGAGAGATTTGGGCAAATGGTTCTCACAGGTTATTACACAGATAAAAGCCAAAATGTATTTGACAATATACATGTAGCTTCCCAGCATCCCTAGTAACACGAGTAACTTTTAGGGTTTTAAAATAATTTTAACTTATCTTTAAAAATAGTTTTATTAACTATTTGAAAAATTTATTTTAGAAAAAAGTCTCTCAAACATTTTTCATACGTTCTGAAAATTTATATTGTTCTTTATATAAAAATGGATTTTTCTCGTTAATAATTGCTGTGCTGCAAATTGTTTGAAAACATTAAAAGATGCATCGAAAAAGGTAAATTATATTTTTTGAATATACACACATAGACTAGAAAATAATTTGTATGAGAAATAATTATGCTTAAAAGTATCATGTAATTATTTAAGCAGTAAGTTCTATCTATGTAGATATCGACTTTTTTCAATACGCGTTTTTATTACAGGTGTCGCTTTTTTATATAAGGAATAATTTTACAAAAGCGATTGATATGACATTGGAAAATAAAGAAAGAGCATAAAAATTAAAAGCACAAAAATCCCAAAATTTAATGTATACAATTTTTGGCATCAGTCTGCAGGTTTGGATTCAGATATAAATATGGGGGTTGTTTTTGTAACGATTAGGGGTGAAGAATAATTTTACTCCTTAGTTATGCTTTAAGAATACCATGTTAATATCTTAAAAGTGTTTTCCATCTAGTTTCCTTTTTTTAAATACGTTTTTGCAGCACGGGTGGTTGATTTGACAAAAGTGTTTCATATCATATTTGAAATCAAAATAATAGCAAAAAAATCTAGCCTAGTCATTTTTTAAATACTTTTTTTCATTAAAGGGGGTACTTCTTTTAAATAAGGATTGATTTTACAAAAGCGATTCATAGCATATTGTAAAGGAAGAAAAAATAGAAAAATCTGACTTCTTTATTATTTTAATTTAATTATTTTTGTAGAGGGCGCCGCTGAGTTTATGGCAAGCTAGCGCCGCCCTGTTTTCTCGAAAACTAATAGAGAAAAAAAACTGTTGGTAAACATGTATCCAAACTTTTAATAAATAAATAACTGCAAATAAAAACTAAGAATCGAATTTTATTTTTAAAGAATGTATATTGAAAAAATATTCATAGTGGTATTAGGAATTGCTTCCAAAATATTATAAAAAACATCAATTTCTATTTTCCCTGACAGCTACATCAAAATTCCCCTGACATGTGGCCACCCTGGAAATTTCAACCTAAAATTTGTAATCTTCATTTTCTACAAAAATCCACTTTTGAAAGGTTTTACACCTAATTTTTTGGCTTACAATCAGAAACGTTATTTCATGCCACAGTGCGATATAGTCACACTAAATCTTTATTTTGCCGAAACAGAATAATTTTTTGGCTGAAAACTTTATTATTTTTACTGCGTCTCATAATAACTCAGGAGTACGTTTTTATTACATAAAAAATTAAAAAATAGATCTTCAGTCGCTATCTAAAGACGATTTTCAAAAACCATGCAATTTTGTACTTCCAAATTCTTGAACGATTTATTCAGAATTAGTTAACTTTTTCTGATCAACTTTATTTTCTTCCAATTTAGCAACCCATATATCGGGAGCAAGATTTTATTCTTTGTGTCAACTGAAAATTGAGCTTTTTATCGCAATTCGGACCAATCTTATCAATTAACAATTTTAATAAGTTAACAATTTTATCGTAACAATCCTATTCCAATATTAGGTTCTTATCATTTTGAGATTGTAAACTTCCACATTCCCTTTCTCGGAAGTGGATATTTTTTAATCATACTGTTTTGGCCTCAATTTAGAAATACTTCAACTCGGGAGTAAACTTTTGAACAGAAAGTTTCTTATTAAAACGAAAATTTGCCGGACTAGAAATTTTAAATATGGCAAAATTTGCCTGAGCTCAATATTCAACAAATTGATTAACGCAACGGTAATGATATTTAAATAGTCTCATGTACAAAAAAGTAGTATATTTCGAAGCCTGATCGACATAAAGTTAATATACCTAGCTTTATTTTTTATAAACTTTATATATGCTTTGCAAACGATATGTACAGTAGACAACATGAAAATAATTAATTTCTATTAAAATTGTTTCAAACTTTAGCGGGCATATTCTCATAGCGCGCTACGCGCGCGGCTCGCAAGTTTGAACGCGCCTAGGGCGCGCGACTGTTGGTTCTCGCGCTCGATAATGTATTGACCTCGCACTATGCGCTCGATTTTTGTGCATCGACTTTTTACAACTAACCGTGAAAGCATCGCCAACAGTAATTTGGCAATTGTGAATTCTCTTTTGTTAAAGCTCCTTCGGCCTTAACAAACACATTCTCATCCCGTATCTCGTGCTTCGCACTCGAGTTTATCCCTGAAACTTTTTATCATTCCCATAAATGTTGATATCGTTCACATTTTTACGGCTACAGTTTTAATCCTTAAGCGTGGTTTGGAATTCCAGCTTTCCGTTTTTCGAGAATAAGCCGACCGACTTGTTCTCGGAAATTGGAGGGTTGCGATCTCAGGCTTATAACTGCCATTCGATTGCTGCGTAAGCTTCAACCGTCTTAGGTGACAGAATTCTCACGAACCGGAGGCAGCAAATTCTCGCCGTATTCCAGTGGGAATGCGCGCAGGTTTTCTCGGCGTTTTAAAGAGCTACGAAAGATCGGTAGCATGCAGTGTCTCCAGAACTTGGGATTTTTCGGCCTCCACCATTCTCCCATCTGGGAGAAACACGTGCAACTGTAGCGTGTCGGTGAATCGGCTCTGTTAAATGCTGCGAAAAACAGCCTCGTGTAAAAACCGAAAATGCACGAGCCGGAATCCGAGCTCTCCCGACTGCACGAATGACGATATAGCGGCTCCTCAAATTTATTCCTGTTTTGAAATCCCGAGCTACATTAGAACCATTAGACTTCTTGCGAAGAGGAAGATATAATTTAATTTATGTAAATAGATATAGGAGGCTAGATTTCTGGGTCGAAAATGTTGCAAATTTAGTCCTCCATGTTTGGTTCATATTTTCAGTCGACTATTAATTTTTAACAAATAAAAAACGAATTTTTGACGAAATCGTTAAAATTTTAACCTAAAAAATGACTTTAAAAAAATACATTTTTTAATTGAACATTTTAGTTTATACGTAAGTTTACAGTTGAAAAAAATAGTTTTTAACCCACCAAAAATGCTAATTTGCAAATAAATAACTGAATTTTTAACTAAAACAAATGAATTTTCAAAGAAGAAGAATAATTTTACACGAAAGAAGTTAGAAGATAAATTTATAATTAAAAAGATAATTTTTCAAGAAAAAAAATGGCAACAAAATTGTTCAATTTTTATCTATAGAAACGAATTTTAAACTGACACAATAAGTATTCAGACGAAAATGTACTAGATAAATTTTCTGATGAAAAATTAAATTTTCAACGAAAGAAATTAATTTTAAAGTAAAAACGATTAATTTTTAACCAAAAATGGACCAGGTAAATTTTCATTTAAAAAAATTAATTTTTAATAAAAAAGCAATCGAATCTAAAACAAAATAAACAAATTTTCAATCAAAGAAATGAATCTATGTACAAAAAGAATAATATTCTTCTAAAAAAAGACGAAATTGCAACGAAATATATGAATTTCCAACCATATAGTTGAATTTTCAACTAAAAAGATCATATTTCCATGAAAAATTGAATAGTTACATTTTTGGTTGAAAAATAATTATTAACCCCAAAAAATCAGAATTTCAACAAAATATTTAAATTTCCAAGCAGAAAAATGAATTTTCAAACAAATAATTAAATTTTTAATCCAATAATTTATTAACGAAAACAAAAATTCAAAAATTTGTTAATCAATTTTAAAAAAATTATAATTTTCAACAAAATAGATCAATTTTGAACGAAAAACGGTTACATTATCAGTTTAAAAATAAATTTAGAACCCAAATTTTTTCCGCAAAACAGTTTAATTTCGAAAAAAATACATTGACCAAAAATTATACAGTTAAATTTTCAGTATAAGAAAACGTTTTTTCCAATAAAAAAAAGTCGAATTTTCAACAGAAGAGTTAAATTATCAACCAGCAAATCAATTTTCAAACAAGAAGAATAATTTTTAATGAAAAAAGGATAAATTTTTACTGAAAAAAACAATTAAAAATTTTTTTTAACAAAATCATTAAATTTTGAACTTTAAAAATGAATATTAAAAATAAAAAAGAAGTATTTAACCAGAAATGAAAAAGTTGCGTTTTCAAAAACAAAATTCGAAAAAGAACACAACATTTTTTTATTATTTTGTAAAATTTTTTAAAGGGGTGTGAAAGAGTGTAGTGTTAAACAATAATTAAAACTTTTAAAAATTTGTTAAGAATTTCGTAAGGTTTCACGAAAATGAAAAAAAAAATCTTTTAAGTTCCTAGAAATAATTAAAATAATTTTTTATTCCGAAAAATTAATTTAAAAATATTTCAAAACATTACAGAAGATTTAAAAAATTCTGAATGAATCTGAAATATTTTAAATACATTTTTTTTTATTTTGCAGTAAAAAAAAATTAGGAAAAATCGAAATAGTTTTTCAAAACTAGAAGATTGAATGATGTGACAAGATAAGAAAAAAGAATTATTTTTCTAATATTCGTTTGAAAAATTTTAATGATTTTTTATTTAAAAAATGTGCTTAAAGAAAAAATTTAAACTGGTTTTTAAACATATGAAGGGATTTCCTAAAATTTAAAAGAAGACTGTAGAAGATTTTGAAGCAACTTGTTTCAATTTGTTAATATTATAATAAATAAATAAAAATGGAGCAAATGCAAGAAATATTAAGAAGAATCGAAGAGATTCAAATCGAAATTTAAACTTAAATCCTGTTAGAAACTTAGATTTTTAATGATTTCAAACGTAAACTTTAGAAGCTTTAAACAAATTCCGAAAGATATCAAGAACATAAAAACTCTTTTTCTTAAAATTCCTGGGGACAATTTAGAAGATTATAAGTCAATTTTTTACATCTTGAATAATTTTTCAAAATTTTAAGAGAATTTTAGCCTGTCTTGTAAAATATAAACTTGCAAAATTTTTCGGAAATTTTCTTAAATATTTCTTGGTTTCTTCCGAACTTCTAAATGTTCTAAATGTCTTTTAAGAAGACTCGAACTTTTCCTAATATTTTGTAAAATCTAATAAAATAAAAATCTTTACAATCCTATAGATTCTTTTTTGACACATCTCTTTTCATGCTATTTTAGGGTGGAGGTTTTAAGCGAAAAAGCCAACAAGTTATTAACTTGGCCTCATTTGCTTTCTTAATATTTGAAAACTTTACAAAACCTTTAATGTCTTAAAATACTTATCTTAATATTAGAATATGTAGCTTTTACAATTTTATGTTAATTGCAAAATAATTGTAATTATAAATAATTGTAAAATAAATTTAACAACAATTTATTTTATGATGAAATATCTCATGGTTTCAGAAGGACAAAACAATTCTAGAAATAAGAATTTGTATAGTATCTTATAACTAAAAAACATACTTTTAGAATATTTTTCCTTGATTCTGCCCTAGAGTCAAACATGGTACAAAAAAACTGTCGTAAAATTTCATATAAAAACTGTAATGTGTATACATTAATTTTTTGAATGAAAAATAAGAACACTTTATAAATATTCCTTAGTTTTATTTTAATATGATACTGAGCGTTTAGATTTCAGAAATGAAATTATAAAAATATCTCAATTAGTTAGTAAAATACTATTAAGAATCGCTTTTCAACTTATACAAAAAACTTAAAAAATTTTAACAAACGGTTGTACAGATTTGTCCGAAGCATAAAGCAGATTAAAATACATTAAAAAAATAAGAAAGGGCAGAAATTCATGCAGTTGTCTGTTAAATCCCACACATTTTTTATAAAATTCCTTTCGACACCACCTTCAAAGCAAAATTTTCAGCACATTTTTATCAAATGATAAGTTTTTTGTACTATTATATCTTATCAAAATTTAATATAAAAATCTGAAATGTTAAGTGTATTAAAATACTACAATTTTTAATGTTTCCAAATTGTTGGAAATAATTTAACAAATTTTATGGTATATGTAATTAAAATAAATTTTTTAAAAATCGAATTCAACTTATTCCAAATCAACTTTTTTGAATTTTCAAAATTTGTGTCATTACATATTCTGATTGGAAATAATTGAAACTCTTGTGAATTAAAGCGGGCATTCGGCTTGAGAAAAAATGTGCTAAAAGTAATTTTTAAAAAGTCATTCAAAGTTTAATCTTAAACACTGATAATTGTACACATTTTCCAACCGTATTTTTTTTATTCTTCTACAAGAAATTTTAGGATTTACAATTTTTTAAATAAGTTTATCCTACGTTTCTAAAACTCTTCTAAAGTTTTAATTCTTGTTGAATCTTGTCAATTTTACTTAATATTTCTTGAATTTGTTCTATTATTTACATTACAATTTTTTTTAATGTTATCTTATTAAAAAATGTTGAGTTTAAAACCTGCTACACTCTTTTTTAAAATTTTAGGAAATCATTTGATGTGTTTAAAAATCTTGTCAAATTTTCTGTTAAAGTACATTTTTCAAAACAAAAAATCATTTAAAATTTTCACGCGATAATTAGAAAAATAATTCTCGTTTTCTAATTTTATCCGGCCTTCTAATCTTAAAAAACTGTTTCAATTTTTCCTGATTTTTTTTTAATTTTGCAAAATAAAAAAAATTTGCCTTAAAAATTATTCAGATTCTTTGACAATTTTTGACGTCTTTTGCAATGTTTTGAAATGCTTTCAAATAATCTCCTAAACCTAATTTTTCTAAATAAAAAATGGTTGTAATTATTTATAGGAAACTAAAATAATTTTTTTCATTTTCGTGAAACCTTTTGTGAAAGCATTAAAATTATTGTTAATTGCATTATTATAACGTGGCAAATATGGGTCGACCAAAAATTTGAATTTGCCGTATTTAATTTACTCCTTTTACAATTCCCGACAAGGTAAAAAGTTATAAATAAGTGTAATTTGAACTTTTATTTACATATCTTGACGTATTTTGCTGTTTGTTTTGTTCATATAAGCCATTTTACTTACAAAAAAAAAGAAGTTGCTAAAGTTGTAAAAGAAAGGGTCGTTTCAAATTCTAAAGCATCTACTAGACCCCTTTTCCAACTTTTAAAAAATTATAAATGAAATTTTTATAATTGGTTTCCTGATGAAAATAATTCACAAAATATTTTCCGTTTTATTTAAAAAGATTAAAATTTTTCGTGTATATACTCTTTTTCCCAGGAAGAATGTCTAAAAACACTTGAATGGTAAGTTTAATATGAGAAATTCAAATTTTTGGTAGACCCATATTTGACACGTTATTATAATGCAATTAACAATAATTTTAATGCTTTCTGCTAACAAATATCTTCAAATTTAATTCAATTTCATGTTCCAATACTTTTATTTTGGGAAAAAAAATTTTTTCATGAAATACAGGATGGTACCAGCTATTCTATAATCTAACTGTTTTTATTATTTGTTAATCCTTTCAAAATTTCTGAATATCTCTTAAACTTATTCAAATTTGAAAGTAGATTTTTAAACCAACAGATAATTTAAAAAATTTGTAATAAAATTGCATAAGAAGGCGTAATAAGAATTATGTTCCTTAATTTAAGATGTAAAAACATTTCCTTCTAATCTTCTAAATTTTTCCCAGAAAATCCTTGAAATCTTTCGGAATTACTTTAAAGCTTCTAAAGTTTAGTTTTGAAATCATTCAAAATCTAAATTTCTAACAAAATTTAGGTTTAAACTTCGATTTGAATGTAATCCTTTGATTTGTAAAAAACCCTTTTCTAATTTTCTCTTAAAGCACATTTTTAAAAAATCATAAAAAATTTACACAGGAATATTAGGAAAATGATTCGTTTTTTTCTAATCTTGTGAGACCATCTAATCTTCTAATCTTCAAGAATTATTCTAATTTTTCCTAATTTTTTTTTCTGCAAAATAAAAAATGCCTTTAAAATTTTGCAGACTTACTCAAATTTGATAGTAAATTTTTAAAATCAACACATACTTTAAAAAATTGTTTACGTGGCGCGATTGCGGATTTCTTTTATCACTCTTCTGTTTGGCCGAGGATCGGCGGTTAACAGTCACTGCGCTGTCGACCGAACGACCTCGTTTAGGGAGCAACTACTTTACGGTGGTAACTTTCGAGCGAGCTCTTAGCGTTTTTTCCTTTCGGGTACGATCCACGAGATTTCCGGGTTCCATCCCTTCGCGCGGACCTTTTCGGTTCTTTTTCGAAATTCTTATTTCCCTTCGACCACGACGTCGAATACGCATTGATTGCTCATTTCTAATATTTTTTTATGATTTCAACTTTACACATACGATTTACTGAGCAGCCTACCCGTTTTTTAACTTCTAAATTATGTATGTAATATGTATATATTTTTTTAAAAGTGCAATTATATATTTGAGAATCTTTGAAATTCTGTGAAATTGTTGTATGAAAAAATATAATTTTTGGATTTTCTATTATTTTGTAAGCTTTCAACATTTGAATGTTTGGTTTTTCAAGAAAATTCAAAAAGTTGTTATAATAATCTTGTAGGGCAATTAGAAATCAAACTTTTTCTTCTCTTGCCTTTTTTCATATCGTCCGTTATTTGGCTTAAAAGTTTCATTTTCGTGTTTTTTTTTTAATTTTGTAAATACTTTATCTCTGGTAATTTATGGTTTTATAAAAAAAGTTTTTCGAATAAATTGTTCAAATTTGTGAATACTATAAACATACGTACAGAAAATTTTTGAATTTTGAAATAAGTGGTCTCAAAAATATTCAAAATGTGCTCACTTTTAGAATATTATATCCAAAATAACTGGCTAGCCAACTTGACCTTCAGTTTAGGACACTGAAAGAGTGTACCAGAGGCCAATCTGATAGAATGATTTTTTCAAAAGTTATCGTGCTCACAGACAGACAAGCATACAGACATACCGGCAGACACATTCGTAAAAACCTATTTTTCGGATTCAAGGGGTCTCAAAGCGTGGACGTTTGACAAAAACTGGAGGGGTGGGGGTCAACTTTGACACAAATCTAATACCTTCTCTGATGAGTATGTAAAAATGATTTATTTGTCATGAAAAACTTTTTTATAGTTCTGTTTTTGGTTTTAATAGTAAAAAAATATCAAAAACTATGCTTCCTATCAAAAAGTGGTTAATAACAAATTTGTAGATCTTTTTTGTATGCTGTCAAAATTTGAATTTTTTATTTTTCAACAAATTAGAAAAATTGTTATGATAATATTGTAGGGCATTCGAAAAGCAACATTTTTCTTTTCTTGAGATTTTTTCATAGCTTGCGTTATTTGGCATAAAATGTTAATTTTCGTGTTTTTTGGAATTTTGTAAATGCTATAACTCTGGTAATTTTTGATTTAATGAAAAAAGTCATTAGGATAAATTGCTTGACCTTTTGAATACTATGAATAAACGTACAGATAATTTTTGAATTTTGAAAAAAATGCCCTCAAAAATGTTCAAAATGTGCCCACAATTTGAATTTTTATCCAAAATGGCTGGCTAACAACTTGAGCTTTAGTTGAGGACACTCAATAAGTGTACCAAAGGCCAATTTAATAGATTTTTTCAAAATTTATAAAAAGATGTTTAGAGCCCTTTTTAATAAAAAATGTCAAAACAACGTTTAACAAATATAAATCGTTGAAAAAATGTAAAAAGACGTTTTGAGATCCAAACATAACAATAGACTTAAGTGTGTATTCGCCAATAACCAATGATTTGAATTCATAAAAAAAAAGATGGAAAAGAATGGCAATCTGACATTCATCCGACCTGAAGACAGAACAAAACTAGAGCCCGGGGCTCTTTAACAGAATTTTCTGGACTTCAAGACTATAGTATAATTTTCATAAATATACCATTTCTCCCATTCCAAGAACGTGGTTACAGGTTATGTATGTACAATTTTATAAATGTCACAAGCACTTCAACGTCAAAGTGACATGCACTATTAGTTATATATTTATGTCATAAACAGCCCAAAATAAATTTAAAAGCCTATAAAACATGTATTTAAAGCCTGAAAACAAAGGTTGATTAAAATCATATATAAGCAATGATGTAATCCACTTAGTTCATGCATTGATACGATGAGAAATACGTTACATTTTTCGACTTTTTGCCGACTCCAGACGTCGATACCCAAAGCCACAGTAGCTAAGTATCTTTGACAGGCATTACAACGTTGTAAAATGCCACTTTGTAAATTGTTCGACTTAGTAAACCCCGCTAAAGTCACATTTTTCGAAGTAAAAATTGCCGCAAGTCCTTTACCGGTAGCCATGTTTGATGAAAGTCGCATGGCAATTCCAAAGGTCACGTGATACAGTAAGCAGACGAGCTCTTTTTTCAAGCTAACAATTTTTGCATTTTGCACTGATAGAATAACAATTTTCTAAAATGTTGATATCTTCCGGTTATAGAGAGAAAGAAAACCGACACTTCTGACGAACATAATGGGACAAACACAAACAACTAATGGCCTTTTCATTCATCTACGACCTCCTTGCCGGCAATCAGGCTGGGTCGACTCCCATGGGCGCGTGTGATCGCATATACTTTTGTAGTTATCGACCTCCTGTTAGATGGCTCTACTGTAGAGGCAGAAGTGGGGGTAATATTTTCTTAAAATATATTAGCGTAGTTATTCTAATGTTTGTCGAGGTTATGTTTTCGTCAACAAACGTCAAGTTTTGCATAGTTTTAAAAATTTGTGTCTCGTCGTATTAGGTGAAATCAGTAAATTGCAAAATAAACAAAGTTAAAGTAAATAGAAATTTTGATGCTGTTCCAGGATGTTACTGATTTTACTTGCCTATTTTAATACGAATAAATAAAATGTCGTATAAAAGGTACATTTTATGTGTGAAGTATTTTTTATTTATTAGAGAATTAATGCAGAATTGTACACATTTATGCCGAAAAATGATACAGGAATCAGTATCTATACATTTTTCGTTTTAAATTTGTATAATTTTGAATTAATTCGTTTATTTTCTCTTATTTAAATTCACGCAACGAATTCGAATAATATACACACATGCGTGCGCGAAAACACAGATGAACGTAACTTACGTCAGGCATGCCAAGAGCTTACCGGTAAGTTGTCAATCGATTTTATTTTCGAGACTTTACCATATATGTGATGGTCTATTTACACGCCTGTCTTACACAGACGCAAAATGTTAGAGTGCAATAAATATGTGGTTTCGTCACATGGTAGAATGAGAAGAAGATACATTTTCCGTTTGCATACAACAGGCGTGTAAATAAACCTCCTATATTACCAGTGCTTATACTGCGCAATAAGTGGCGCGTGGCAAAAAAACAGAGTGCATACATATATTTCTGTCTCACAGAGAGCAGAGAACGTTCTCAGCATTGCGCCTGCGCCGGGAAGGATCGCTAAATTATGTATACGTCAAATACATGATCCAACAAACCATGGTCCCGCCAATTCGATGCTCAAATACGTTCGACTTGGAGTGAACCGGCTCCCCCCCACAATACTCACTGCATTGGCGCGAATGGAAGGGGAAGCCAACTGCCTGCACTCGATCCAAGATGTCAGAAAGGTCGGGTGCCGAATCTGCTTAGTTGACTTTTTTTTTACTTGCGCCTAACAGGACCATGCTTTGTTGGATCTTGCGTCAAATATATATAATGTCATTATTATTCTCCCCCAGCCAACCCAACCAAAGTTGGCGGCGCACGCGCAGTGCTGTGAACGCTCTCTGCGTGAAGGTGCACTCCCATGTGGACAGGAAACATCGGCAGAAAGCAGAAACTCGTGAGAGTGAAAGAGACAAATATATCTCTCCATCTCTTTCTCTCACGAGCTTCTGCTTTCATGGATATATATTTGTCTCTTTCACTCACGAGTTTCTGCTTTTCGCCTACGTTTTTTACTCACATGGGACTGCACCTTCTGACAGAAATATATGTCTGCACTCTATTTTTAGACTAAAAGCCTCTCGCGCTGTTAGCAATATAGGAGTATTCACTTGAAAAACAAGTCCGATTATAAAAATTGCGTACAATTGTGATTGTACTTGCATAAGCTTATTATAACATATAATAGGTGTAACCAGGTATGTAACAGGCGTTTCAAAATAATTCGTTCAATTGTTATATTTTCCAATTATGATACCATTCATTTTACAATGCGTTAGGGTACTTTTCATGAAGGCCTGTTATGAATTAAGGTTTCATGTAAAAAAATCAATCTCTGGTTGAATATTTTGAAAAAGAGCTATATTTAAATGAAATAATGATTTATATGCTGAATTAATTTCAAATTTTTTAACTAAACCGATGCGGAGATAATTAATGTCAAAGTTGACTACTTTAACATGTAGTTCCTGAATAGTGCATAGGCAATCTTCACATTTTAATTTATAGTAATTAAACGCACTGGTAGAGAAATTTAAAAAATGTCGGTATCAGTGCTGCTTGAAAATACAAATTAAAAAAAATATATCAAGTTTTTCCACCGTGTATTTTCATAGATAATTCAATGAAAAACATCGTAATTTTAGTCACGTTCAAACTGATAAACATAACAGAATCGCATAGGAGCAACACTGTTTCCTCTCTCCAGCTTATCTGCTGTACCAAGCTACTCAAACGCACATCATAGTTGATCAGCCATGGTTAGGTTTTACTTGCGACCAGCCCCATGTATCGCCCCCACTTTTCTGTTTTCTTACGATCCGGAGGGGAATCGACGGTCAAACTAATTCAACAGATGTCGCCACCAACAGTAGGTCTTTTTTTGATTGAATTGCATTAAGAAATAGCAAAAATAATTAAAAACTTGACGCTGTTTGCAAATAAACAAAAATATATATATGCAAAAATAAGAGTAACTATTAATAATTATTTAATTCATTAATAAGCTAATTAATTAAAATTTAATTTTAAGATACATTTTGAAAGCAGTTCGAACTTCATATTACTATGATTTATTTTGTTGATATTATTGATTTTATTATTTGTCCTAGTTAAAAAATATATATTTATTGTTAAAATTATCAACGAAGCTAATAAAATTTATTTAAAACATATACATGATCAGAATAATTAATAAAAAATATATCACTTATATCCAACATAAATATAATAATAATTAAAATATGTAAGTCTACAACTTGAGTTACAAAGTAAAGAATCTTTGTACCTTTAAAATCTTAACGATTTAAAGTTTTGAAGGAAATATTTTTAAACAGTAATATTAATTTGAATTAAAATGTTTTAAGGGAATAATTTGGTAAAAAGTCATTGACAAGACTGATAAATGAGAAAATGGATATAATATTATTCAATATAATGTATATTTTTAATTAAATTTAACTGAACGTCATATATACATTTATGCAGTTCAATAATTTATTTATTGCTTATTGAATTTTTTGTTTCAAATTAAAGATTATTAAATTCTATAGATCTTGACTTTACGAACTTTTGTCTCCTCTATTTTTTTATGAATAATTTTTCCACTCAAAGCATGGAAAAATTAAATGTTTAGAAACTCATAGAATACAAAAAATGTGCTCATTATTATATTATTATATTTTTGTAAACAAATTAGATAAAGAAGTTCAAAATTTTGGTCTTTTCGCATAGAAATGTTTTTCTGCACTGAAAATGTTTTAAACTGTTGGACGAATGATTGCTAGTCACAAAAATATTTGAGAAGTTAACAATAGCCATTGTTATAAATAATCCTTGTGACAAAATATTCAAAGGTAAGGTTTTATAAAAAAAAATTTCTTTAGTTGCTACAATGGCCCCGGATACTCCTAAAAAAATGTATCTTTGATAACATTTAGTAGAATATAACAACTTACATGTTTAAAAACAATTTACATAAACAATTTCTAAATGTTGGCAGCTTCACTTGGAAAAAGTCGGGTTTTCAATCTTAATAGATTGAAAATGAATCATAACATTTAAATTGTTATATTTCATTTAATATTATTGAATATTTATTATTTTAAGGAATACCTAAAGTCGTTCTGGCTATTGAAAGAAATTATAATTTCAAAAATCTCAAATTCTAATATTTTACAAAAATAATTGTTTATTACAGTGGTTATTATAAACTCTTAAATTAATTTTGTTATTGAATGTCATTCGTATAATAATGTAAAGCATTTTTAGCAAACACAAAAAATTTTTGCCCGATAATAAGACTATTTGTATACATGATTTTCGGTTCAATTTAAATAAATATATACATTATATTAAATAATATTAAATCCCTTTTCTCATTTATCAGACTTGTCATTGACTTTTTACCAAATAATTCCCTCCAAACATTTTAATTAAAATTACCATTAATTTTTAAAAATATTTCCTTCAAAACTTGAAACTGTTAAGATTTTAAACGTACAAAGATTCTTCACTTTGTAACTTAAGTTGTAGTCTTACATATTTTAATTATTATTATATTTATATTGGATATAAGTGATATATTTGTAATTACTTCTTTTAATCATGTATATGTTTTAAATCATTTTCTCATTGAGGAATCAAATATTGTTAATTTTTTCATTAGACCCGTTAATAATTTTAACAATAAATAATTTTTTTATCTAGAACAAATAATCAAATCAATAATATCAGTAAAATAAATCATAGAAATATGAAGTTCGAACTGCTTTCAAAATGTATTTTATTCATATTAAACTACATATTTTTATGACTTTTTCTATTTTTAAATAATTAGTAATATTCACTCTTATTTTTTCATATATATTTTTTGTTTATTTGCAAACAGTATCAAGTTTTTAATTATTTTTGCTTTTTCTTAATGCAATTCAATGAAAAAGTCAGACCTACTTTTTGTAGCACCATCTGTTAGATTAGTTTGACCGACATTTCCCCTCCGGATAAAAAAAAAACTTAAATCATTAAGATCATATTAAGAATATAGTTATAATTACGCAAGCTTATAAATAAAATTTATAATTTAAAATCAGTTACTCGCATTTATGCTTTCGCCGAAAGTGAGCTATAAAGTTTGCAAACTATAATGTACGTTCGCTCAGATCACGCGACAAACGAGCGAAAAAAAACTCTGGTGAAAATTACACAAATGTGAAATAATTTACGGTTGAATCTAAAATCACTATAAAGTGAAGAAATTTTTGTTAGAAAATAGAAATTTATGCACAGTCGGTAATTTTACCAGTCTGGGGAATTTTACTATGTGCAGCATGAGTCCTTTTATTACACACTCTGAATGTAGTCATTTTCCACACGTTCTTTGAATGCATGCAAACTCATAGAATTAAACCTGTAAGAGACGCTATTCTACACAGCATGTGGAAATTTGCTTTCTAATCTGTAATTTTAATGCATCTAAAGTGACATTTTATATGTGTAAATTTACACTTTGAAGTGCAATTTTAAAACGTATTTTTTGCAGTGTGTTTATGTGTTTATTTTTGGCAACAGAAAAGTGACCGTTTTTGGTGAAGTCCATGCATTACAGATTGGTCTCCTTATATCTATTCTCCATGCTATTCTCCGAGGGTGCAGTCCCATGGAGGTAGATTAGTAGAGTAGCAGAACAGTTTTGACCAATGAGGTGACTGCTAGAACTTGTGCAGGCACCCCATTGGTAAAAGCTGTTCCACTATTCTACGAATCTACCTCCATGGCATCTTTGACCATGATCTAAGAATACATGGTCTAGCCATCAGCTCCCCCAATTTCGTCCCCATTCGCACTCCACCACTTGTAGCCATCTTTGTTACCATAGCAACCGTTGGCGTCTCGATCTTCACTCAAAAGATTTGAAATCATGAATTTTGGCTACATTGTAAATCAATGTCAATACCTATGAAAGTTCTCAATATTGAAATAAGGTGCAAGAAGCGGACACTGCTGAGGCTATCCGTTTGTGAAAGCGCGTCGTGTGAAGATTAACTTTGTGAAAATTGTAGTGATGTACCCTGAGAGGGTTTTTTTGTTCTCATTTAGTGCTTATGTATATACGAAATATAAAAACGGATATTATCATAATACAGAATATGATATCGATATTTTGCATTGATTTATTTCTGCTTTCAGCCCGAAAACAATATTCTTTTTTCTCCTTGGGTGGATGATACTTCATTTTATTCACGTTAAAAGGTACAATTCCTCAGGTGCCTTCAGAGGTTATGTTATCCAAATTTCTAAGTATTTCTTCTATATTACAAGTTAGATGTTATATATTTATTTATACTTTAGATAACGCATCTCAAAAATTTCATTATTTTTAAACTAATTTAATTTATTTATAAACTATATAATTTCTTTATCTTTTACTTACAATCTTCGCTCATTGCATTTACTTCCTTTCAAATATACTTCATTCTCGCGGGCACACTTATCCAATATGGTTAAAAGTGGTGGAGTTGCTCCTTATTGGTTAAATTGTTTTTAGTTGCGTGTGGCTAGACCGTGTATTCTTAGATCATGTCTTTGACTACGGGACTGCGC
>NC_046659.1:46267297-46272561 GCF_010883055.1 Belonocnema kinseyi | reverse complement strand
GCCACTTGGAGCGCTGTAAGCAACTCTCGGCACACCTTCGAGGCGCACTGATGGTAAACTTAGCTTGGACAAGAACCATTTAAATTAAAATTAAATTGCCAAAATTTCATAACAAACGTAAAATATCCACACTTTGTAAGACATGGTTATTTTAATAGTTACCAGAGAGGAAATTAAACGTATAATTTATATTTCTGTTTCATATATTTTGTAATATTTCTAAAGTTATTTGATTATTTCCAAATATATCTTTGTTATTTCTCTTCTTTTGATATTCTTTTATAAGTAACAATTTATTTACTTCATATTATATTTCTATTCAAACAGATAAAACTTTTAGTGCAATATCGATACATAGTTCTTTAATATTATTGAGTGGGTATTTTTATATTTGTATAGTTTGCAATTTCTACAGATATTTTAGTCTATTCCACTAATGAATTTCCCGCGTGTATTTTACAATTTCTTAATTATTACGTTCCGATCACTGACAATGAGTTGAATGGCAGATTAATAATAAGTTCATAAATCTATAACTGCTCTCTGGGTCAAACCTGTATTTGGTTGTTAGGATTTCTCTACTTTGAATCAGAAAACTTTGAACCCTCAGAGTAGAGGCTAAATATATATATATATATATATATATGTGTGTGTGTGTGTGTGTGTGTATTTAAATAAAAAACATAGGTTAATTAATTTGCCTAAGAGAACAATTTGGTGAACATGTCCGTTGAGATTTCTCAAATGTGATTTTTTTGGGCCCCAAATTAATTAAAATTTTTAACTCAATACTTCAAAATTAAAAATTCATGAATTTTCATGATATGCACGTCAATTTCATGAATTAGGAATATTTATAATTGAGAATTCTTGACTTTTAATCTTCAAAACCATGACAATTTATATGAATTACTATTTTATTTTGTTATTTAAATCATTTTAATTATTATCTTGTTAAATTTAAATTAATTAATTTTAATTTATTAATTAATTTAATTGTTATATATTTTATTTATACATCTTTCAAAATTCAAGAGCTTCTGATTGTAAATATTCTAAATTAAAGAGTTTTAAATTGCAGATCGTTAAAATTCAAGAATTTTCCATGGCAAGTTTTCAAAATTGAACTTTTCAAAAAAAATTTCATGTTATACATTTAAAATATAAATCTTGAAAATTAAATAATTTGAAATTCCAAATCTTTAACATTTCAAATCGCGGCAGTAATCAGAGTACAGATATTTTTTACATTCTCATTAAAAAAGGTATTACATTTATGTAAAATTTTACGTCTGGACACGAAATACATGTTTTACGAGTTTTTCTGCCTTTCTGTATGCATATTTGTTTGCGAGTATAATAACTTTTGAAAAAATAATCTATTATATTGGCCTTTGGTATATTCTTTAAGTGTCAGGAACTAAAGATCAAGTTCATTAGTTATTTTGGGTGAAAATTAAAAAAGTTACAGAATTTTCAAAATTTCTGAGACAATTTTTTTCAAGATTTAAAAATTCCATGCACAGGTATTCGTAATAATTGGAAATTCGAACAATTTACCTTATCGAATTCTTTTGATAAAAAGAATATTACCAGAATTATAGCACTTTCAACAAATTAAAAAAAAATACCAAAATGAAAATTGTAAACTAACCAACGCGAGACTTGAAAAAAACTCGAGAAAAGAAAAACGTTGCTTTTTGAAAGCCCTACAAGATTATCATAACAACTTTTCAAATTGTTTTGAATAATCGAAAATTCAAATTTTGAAAGCACCAAGAATAATGAAAAATCATAAATTTAATTTAGTGATCAAACTGTGCAAGATGCGAAAAAAAGAAGAGAAACAAAAAATTGTGCACCTTACAAAGATCCAAAAGTTTGTTATCAATTAATTTTTGATGCGAAGGGTAGTTTTTGTTTTATTTCTAAAAAACAAAATTAAAAATATAAGATATAAGTGTCTGGACAAACGACATAAGCAATGAAAAAAATAAATAGATAAAAGTTGTTTACTGAAAAACGAGCTAATAAATGTGTTTTTAATCTAAAATGCTATTAACAATTTTCTGTGTTATTAATGTTATTGATGTCGCAACATTTCGAAAATCTAAACATTTTCTTCGAGAAATTCGATAAGCACATAAAGGAGAACACATACATAAAGAATACATAATAAGGAGTAAATGAAACAAAATTCAGAATCTGGATAATGTTTCGATGAAACCAGACATAGTTAAGCATGTTCAGAAATCATGAATTAAAATTCACCTATAAAGCACCAAGGTTCCAAATGTCATTCTTTGACTATCGCAAATTTTTTTACAATTATAAAATGTTATATGCTTAAACACGGTGGCGCGTGCATACCACATAGACTGTGCGAATTGATAAATTTATGTTTCGAGATGGGGACGTCCCAGACGATTGGAAAAAAGCAATTATCGTACCAATATACAAGAGAAAAAGCGAGTGCAATAATTACAGAGAGATTAGCTTATTAAGCAACGTAAGTAAAATATATTCAAAAATACTTATTCGTACGGTAATGGAAATAACAGAAGCAAAGATTTGGGAAGTCCAAAGTGGGTTTATGGCAGGAAGGTCATGTACGGATCAAATATTTAGCTTAAAGCAAATAACAAAAAAGTTTGAGAGTAGGAAAAAAAGTTTTCGGTGCATTTGTTGACCTAGAAAAAGCTTTTGACAAGTTAGATAGAAATAAACTTTGGGAAGTCCTGAAAGAGTATGGAGTCAATGGATGGATCCTAGAAGCTATAAAAACAATATATACAGGTAGCAAAGCGAGTGTAAGAGTGAATGGGAAACTGAGTGTCTGTTTCGATATTATTCAAGGAGTTAGACAAAGATGCGTTATGTCTTCATGGTTATTTATATTATTTATGGACAAGTGTTTCAGAATGGCTCTCTTCGACGAAGAGAATGTGGATCTCGAAACAGTAAGGGTACGTGGGTTAGCGTTCGCAGATGATAAGGTTTTTATGGCAGAGTCTATCGAAGACTTACAAAGAATGTTGAATCAACTAGATGCAAGCATGAAGAGCATGGGCCTCAAAATTAACGTAAATAAAACAAAAACTATGGTGTTCGAAGGAAAGAGTGAGAAAACACTATGCAATATTTTATTAAATGATGAGAGAATTGAACAAGTTGATAAGTTCGTATACCTTGGTAGCTTATTTACTAGGGACGGGAAGATAGATGAGGAATTAGCTAGACGAATAAATGAAGGTAAGAAGGTTATTGGTAGAGCAGGTCCCCTTATCAGAAGTAAAAATATATCAAATAAAGCTAAAATGGCAATACATAATTCTATATTTGTACCGACTGAACTATACGGTAGCGACATATAGACTTATCAAGAAAAAGATAAGAGTAAAATTAACGCAATTGACATGAGATTCATGCGCATAATATGCGGGAAAACCCTTATGGACAAAGTAAGTAACGAGATAATTCTAAAAGAATGTGGTGCAGAAGAGACGCTAGTAGACACATGGGAAAGAAATCGGTTAAGATGGTTCGGACATGTTGAGAGAATGCCAAATGAACGACTAACGAAACAAGTGTATCAAGGTAAAGTAAATGGCAGCGTGCCCAGGGGTAGATCGCGGAAAGAATGGTTACAATGTGTAAATGAGACCCTAGTTAGAAGAGACATACGAAGTCACAGAAACACGAGAGCCTGCATGAAAAAATGCATGGACATAAAAGAAGCTAGACAAGTATTCCAGGACAGGAAAGTATGGCGGCAAATAGTTAATAAAAAGAGTGTCAGTAGAGTGAATAACGCCTGAAACAAAGACCTTGGCTATTAATGGACCCAAGTGGGGAACCTTACACAACGACTTCGTGAGGTTCCTCGCTTGGGGTGATTGCTAGAGAGATTGATCAGCAAACTGGGTCGGAGCAGTGTTGCGGAACGAACGTGTTATTTACTTAAAGAGAACGAGAATTCTGGATCAATCTGAAAAATCTCTATCCCTTTCACACACTACTCCTTTCCACTACCGAGTGAGTCACGCTTACCCCGAAAGGGAAATGGCTTAATGGTGTAATAATAATAATAATATAAATAAAAAGTTGAACTTCACGTACCAAGAAAATAAGGAAGGAAAGAAGATAAACAAGGCAACCTCGCAATCCCTTTACTGCATGTTTGTTTTCTTTATTTTGCCCTTGGTTATTTCTCAATTTATTAATTAATAAAAAATATATTTGTCAATATTTTGATGTTAATTTAACAAAGATTGTCCAAATGACAAAATTTAGTTTAGATTGTGTCAAAGTATAAATGCAATAACAAAATTATTATGAACTGAAAAAATTTTTAATTTCAAATTGGATAAGCACGAAATTACAATTTCTGTTTAAGTTTCAAAGCTAAACTTCAAATGCAACCGCATTTTCTGGTAAAGTTTATCTTTTCAATTTTCGCAACACTCATCCTTACGAAGGTAAATACAAAAAATAAATATATTTCCGGTTGAAAGCAAGGTCCAGTAGTGCAGCTTTAACTATTTGGAAATTATCTTCTTTGGGAAAAAATTATAAGCCCTTTTAATAAATTATTTTATAAAAAGCTGTTTCCTTTATCACGAAATCACAAACAAAAAATCAGATTTTATAATTGTGTTTCTTTTCACTTCTTTCTACTCCAAAATAGTTATTAGATGGAAGAAAATTGTTTCTTATACACAAAAAGTACGAAAAAACAGTCTTTAAACAAATTGAAAAAAAGTTCAGAGGTTTAAATTGTTCAGTATATAATAAAAACGCTATAAAAAGAAAATTTTATTCTACTTTTTCATTTTTGACCTAAAACTGTTCAATTTTAAAGGCTATAAATTACTAATGTTAAAAATAAGTAAAACATTCTTACGGGAATTGACCGGGAATTTTGTGAGGGTGGGCAAAGTAAGCAAATGGCAGTGAATTAATTTTTTGACCGGGAAATTTATGAATTTGTAGAAAAGAAATTGGTCCAAGTATGATTTTAACAGTTTTTTTTTTAACTTCTTAAATTGCTTTTTTTCCTATTATATCATTCAGTTTACAGTACGTAATTCGAAAATCTTTCACTTCAGAATTTTCCGTTCAAGTTTTAATATTTAACCGTACAATTTTTATTTTGAATTTTTGAATGCAGTTTTGAAGACTTAAAACAAAAAATTAGAAGCGTTTCAAATTTATAATTGTAAATAGAAATCGTTTTTAGTTTATCAACTGCGAATATAAATTAT
>NC_046659.1:46263489-46267197 GCF_010883055.1 Belonocnema kinseyi | reverse complement strand
GACGTCCCGTACCGCATCTACGTTTATAATATCTTTGGCTTAAGGCAAATTGAAAGAGGGTTTTGACATGTACCGCCCTCGATGGTCATCCAGTGAAGTAAGTGAAACGAGCGTGAAATTCGAAATGTGTAGTTTATGAGAACAAAAGAAGGAGCATATTTTATTCATAAGAAGAATATAATTGATATCTTCTACATAAAGTTTTATGTGTTACTATTCCCATTTTCATCGAAAAGTGTCAAGGTATATTGCATATAGATGCATATAGAACTCGCATTTGTATAAAAATCTATATGGAATTACTAGTAGTCGCTAAGGTGTTATCTATAAGTTTTTGTTGGCATCTTTACTTTATTTTTGGAAATTCATCATTGATCCACACAGACTTCCGGCTCTATATGGCTATATATGGAATTACCAACAGCCACTGAGGTGATTTCTATATGCTTCTGTCAGTATCTATATTTTCTATCGGCGGATGTCCCATTGATTCTCAGACCTGTATAACTATCATACACTATCATAGTCTATGTGATCCTATACGGAATTACCAATAACCACTGGGGTGGTTTCTATACGCTTCTGTTGGTATCTTTATTTCTTCTGGGGAAATGCCTCATTGACTCTGATAGACTTGTGGGTCAATGTGGCTCTACATGGAATTACCAACAGCAACTGAGGTGTTTTCTATACGCTTCTTTTGGTATCTTTACTTCATTTCGGTGAATCTCACATTGATTCTCATAGACTTCTGGTTCTATACTGCCCTGTATGGAATTACCAACAGTCACTGATGTGGTTTCAGTATGCTTCTGTTGGTATCCTTATTTCTTTTGGGGAAATGCCTCATTGATTCTGATAGACTTCTGAGCCTATGTGGCTCTATATGGAATTACCAATAGCCACTGGGGTGGTTTCTATACGCTACTGTTGGTACATTACAAATCCGATAACTTTCCAACTTTGGGGCTGTAGGGGCGGGAAATTCCAGGAATTGCGGACTTATTAGATGCCCCCTCTAGTAGCACGATGTTAGGTGCTCTCATGCGTGAATCATCGGCGCAAATCATGAGCAACATAGCACACGTAGTGGGAGAACCACAATTAGTGTGCGAGCCGTACGTGTGATAAAGTCTTCAGGGGAGTGTACACTTATCGGATGGCAAGTTATCGGACTTGTTCTCAGGCTGTGGTCACTCAATGCTTTAGAAGTGCAGACCGATAATCGACGGTGGTGCCATCAAACGAGCCCGCAGGTTTTTAAGATAAGATAATAGATGCTTGAGGTTATATCCAGATGATTTGTTGATAATGTAATTAAAAAACTTAATAAATTGAAAAAAAACCAATAGAGAAACAAATAAAAATACATAAATAATTACCGGAATAATTATTTATATATTTCAGCTTGTTTTTCTATTGCTTTTTTCATGAAAACATGTTCTAACGAAAAACGAAAAACGATGGAAGTATGTTTGAAAGCAGTTTTCATTTAAATGTTGTAATCATTTTCGACATCAATTTTCTTATCGGCAGGTACCTTTCTCAAAATATTACTCTGTTTTTATGGTAATCATACAGAAGGTACCGCTCCCTCTTTTAGTGTTCAGTTGTGTACTGCAACGATAATCACCAGGTCGAAAATGATGACAACAAATTAGATATCAGCTCTCAAACAGTTCTTAATAGGTTAGGTTTCACATGAGCTGACGTTCGGAAAACAACGAAGGAGTAAGAGAGATAGATCAAACTTTTGCCCCTGAGCGACGTGTAGCGGGGGAAAGTACTACAGAGCCATCTAACGAGCCCGCAAAACAGGATTTTACGGTGAATGTCCCATTGATTTGATTTTCATAGACTTCTGGGCCTATTTGGCTTTATATGGAATTGCCAATAGCCACTATAAGGTGGCTTCTATACGCCTCTGTTGGTATCTTTATTATTTTTGGGGAAATGCCTCATTGACTCTCACGAAAAAAACACCTGAAAAAACATAATTCCCAATTTTGTAATTTATTTATATTTACTTATAAAGAAAACACAGGGTTCTATAAAACATACCTTTGATTTTGGGTTTGCACAGTCATCTAAGTTGAAATCAGTGGCAGAGTCAACAGATCGTGAAGGGGGCTGCACGGATTTTCATGAGTTTGAATTCGCTACTTCTATTTTTAATTCATCCAAATTATCTAAATAAAACAAAGCGAGGTGCATTCGTTTTATTAATCAAATGTAATATTAGTTTACTATGAATGAGTTTTATAAATGTTGTGGTTGCGAAATAGCTTAAATCACAAACTACATGCATATATAGTACGTATGACACACAAAAATATTTATCACAAGAAAATATATGCAATTGAGCTGCCGGATCGAAGAAGGGCACATAAACTTATTTCGCCGGGAGTGGGGAGGCCCCTGGAAGTTTTCAAAACCATTTTCGAATTTTAATTTTTAAAGACTATACCTGCATGTAGAATTTCATTTCGCATCTTTTTCCCCCTAGGAAAAAAGTTGTAGCTTTGTTATTTTTCCAATTGAAGCCAAAAAGCTGGCTTTTCTGGAAAAATCAATTTTAATTCATTTTTCACTTCAACTTGTGCTTAGTCAGTCAGTTCTTAAGATTTTCCAATAAAATGTTCAGGGAATGTAATTCGAAATGTCTTTGGATTGATAGGGCAAAATGAATTTTAAAATTCATTTAAAAAAAATTGTTGTTAATTTATTTCTGATGCGTGGCGCTTATCGGACTTTTCCAACTTCCAGCGTTTCGTTTATCGAGCGAAATTTGAGCAACAAAAAACTTTCAGCGAGAAAGTTGTTAACAACAGTACAAAGAAGTTTTCTGAAAAATTTTAGCCCAATCGAATTGATATTACAGAAATTATTAACGTCTTAAGTCGATAGCGGCTAGGTGACTCGCGCGCGGGCTGTAGCGAGAGTCTCAGATTCGATTCATAAGGCAGTTCACCGGAGCCAAAAGTAAAAACTAATCAAGTAATCAGGTAGTATCAATGCATTATGCATAAATATATAATAGTGGAAATTTTAAAATAATTTATTAATTTAATATTATGTACAATAGCATGATTCCCTTTCTGAGACAAATCTAACAAAATCATATAATCTCTGAAAATTCGCAGAATTAGAAGTTGGAAAAAAATTTATTTTAGTTCGTAAGCTCTTTACATTTTTTATTTAATAATAATTTTTAAATATATTAAAGTCTTTAATGTGAATATTATGCTTTCTGAACTTATGGTTACTAATGAGATCCTTGTTCGCTTTAATATGTACGTTCCGTTTATCGAAAAAACAAAATAATTACTTTTTATTCAGAACAGCTATCATCGTCGGAAGTCATATTTAGAGCCTTCCTGTCACAAGGCTGAGTTTCAATTAAAGAAAAAAAATTGTTCAAGAACACGCGTCCTTTTTCTGTAAGATAAACCATTCAACTTTTAACGTATTTTATTTTAGCTATACTGATACCTTCTCGAGGTGGAGGTTACTTAGGAAGAGCTGCAAGTTCAATAGCTAAATTTACTTGATAAGCACAAGGATTTTCTTTATTATAATTTTGAAAAACATGGATTTTTCCGCTTCGATGATACGAGGGTAGTTCAATAAGTCCTTAGAATGAAGTATAAAAACAATTTTTTTTGGGTAATTTTTTTTTTATTTTTCAACATAATCTCCTTGGAGCTC
>NC_046659.1:46250189-46263389 GCF_010883055.1 Belonocnema kinseyi | reverse complement strand
CGATAGCTTTTTCATGCCTAATTTTTCATGTAGAATTGAAACAACTGCACCTATAGATATCCTTGTGGCCACAGCTAACTCACGCACTTTTAATCTTCTATCTTTCAACACCATATCGTGGATTTTATTGATGATTTCAGGAGTACTTGCTTCTACGGGCCTTCCTGAACGTGGTTCGTCACTTATTGATGTACGGCCACGCTTAAATTCATTTACCCAGTTATAAACCGTTGCTAAGGCAGGGGCAGATGTGCCATGAACTGAGTCCAATTCATTTTTTATCTCATATAGAGTTAAACCCTTTAAATGAAAATGTTTGATTAGCGCTCTGAACTCGTTTTATTCCATTTTTCTTAACGAACAATTTTTTTTTTTTCAATTGGTTATAAAAACACGTAAACTCAGAAGATGTGGACTGTGACTGCACCATATATCTAGTCGGGAGTGGTGCTGACTGAAAGCAGATGATTTGGAGCGATTCGCGCGCCATCTGTTGGTCATTCTAAGGACTTATTGAACTACCCTCGTACTGAATGACATTTGATTCACTAATTTTTATTCCTTTGGGTTATTGCAAGTTATCCCTCAATAATGTATCAAATTCTTGTAGAATTTCTGTTGTAGATTTAATTATAGTGAAAGGAGGATTACGAGCACTAAGAATTGGATTATAATTATCATCGAACGTTTCAATTCTCTCCATTTTTTTCTTCTTCTGAGCGTACATTCAAAAATTGCCATCGCATATACAATATGAATGGCCGCGGACAGGAAATACGTGTAAAATTTCAACATTTAGGTCCATTGATAATAGAATTAAAAATATAAACATGGTATAATTATGGTTTTGTCCAGAGGCAGCATCTGAGAAAAAGATTATTTTAGAGTGACGTTCTGAATTAAATTCTTTTTTTACTGTATGATATAGAAAGCTACAAAACGGTGTTCGCACCCTTCTTTGCAAGCCCTTCGAGGTATGGAAACATGTAACTTTTATCTGTATTGTGTACATGGACATTAAAAAGAAAAAGCCATAATAATCTTTTATAAAACTGATCATTGACGGGAATCTTTGGAAATGGTAAATTTTGCGCGTAATCGAACTTGCAACATAGAACGTTTTTTTCTGATAAAAGTTCTTTTTTAAACCTCAAATAATCTTTCGCTTTTTTTGTGCTCAGTAATATTCGGAGATTCGACATTTTTTCGTTCACTTTCGTAGCACACGTTACATACATCGGTTCGGGGCAGCTCAAACGAAAAAGGCAAGTTGTGGTTAAAATATTTAGCGTAGCAAGATTCGCTTATAGGGATGTCTTCCTCTTGTGTGACGCTCTGATAGTAGTCAAGAAATAGGTTATATAAAGTACTTAAATTCAATTCCGGATTTTCAAAGTATTTTAAAGCAGTTCCTTCTCTTTTATAGTGAGATTCGCGATGTCTCAAACTATAACAGTGAATTTTGATCAGGTCTTTCACATTGGCATTTAATTTTACATTACGATTAGTGTATTTACCTCTAGTATCGCATACATTTTTTCTATTCAAGATTTTCCCTTTCAAAACCCTTAATCTTTTAATTCCTACGCCAAGTTATTCGCAGAGAAACTGCTGACAAACAGGAATATTTTTTTTCTCATGGGGAAATTAAAAATTCCACTTTATTAACCTCTGTTTTTAGCACTAAGATATACAGATGATGGATTCTTGCATTTCATTATATTACTTAGCAAAATATTCTGCTTGTCGTAATCAGCTAATTGCCAAAAATTCGAATGAAATGTATTCTGTTCTGAGACCCCAATTTTTTCATGACACTTCAGACATTTACAGCAGATTTTAACAGGCTCAAAAACTTTTTCATTCTGGATTTTATTTGAAACAGATATATATATTCTTCACCCTGAACGAAATAAAGGGCATTTCGCTGATAAAATAGTGAGAACTCGTTCGCTCACTGATTGTCACTGATTTTCAATAGAATTTTACTGATTTAAGTTCAGAGTAAAATATCTCACATTTATGAATTGATATTTGCAGTGAAAAAATTATCGTTATTATTTTTATGACACATTTTTTTATTGAATTTTTTTATAATATAAAATTTATACCTTGTTTCTCTTAGTTTTTCGCAAATTTTTCTCCCACTGTTGCTCATGTCTACTTCTTCTTCTACCTCTAGGATTCGCTTGCTCTGACATCATATCACAACACTTTTGTTAAAAAATTAAAAATCCAGTGACATCTCTCTTTCAGAAGACAAAAAATACTAACGTTCTATTACAACAGGAATGAAAAACAAGTGCACTTTGTCGAATTAAAGAATCCGGTGAATCTCAACTATTAGATGTTTATGTTTTGTTTTACTTTTGTACAGTTTGTCATAAAAATAGAACCATTCTATTTAACATAGTATTACATTTTTTAATTATTTTACATTATGCACTTTTGTTTATTTATGCATAATCCTTTGATATTACCTGATTACTTGATTAGTTTTTACTTTTGGCGCCGGTGAACTGTATTATAAATCGGATCTGAGACTCTCGCTACAGACCGCGCGCGAGTCGCCTAGCTGATATCGGCTTAAGACGTTAATAATTTGTGGAATATCAATTCGATTGGGCTAAAATTTTCCAGAAAACTTCTTTGTACTGTTGTTAACAATTTTCTCGCTGAAAGTTTTTCGTTGCTCAAAACTCCTCGATAAAAGAAACGCTGGAAGTTAGAGAAGTCCGATAAGTGCCACGCACCAGAAAAAAAATTAAAAACAATTTTTCTTAAATAAATTTTTAAGGTCCTTTACTCTATCAGTCAAACGACATTTTGAACTACATTCTCTGAAAATTTAATTGAAAAATCCTGAAAATTGATTGACTGAGCACGAATTGAAGTTAAAAACGAATTAAAATTGATTTTTCCAGAAAAGCCAGTTTGTTGGCTTTAATTAGAAAAATAAAAAAGCTACAACTTTTTGCCTGAGGGAAAAAAGATGCGCAATGAAATTCTACATCTAGTTACAGCCTTTAAAAATTAAAATACAAAAATGCTTTTGAAAATTTCCAGGGGCCTCCCCACTCCCGGCGAAATAAGTTTATGTGCAATTATATTATAGTAACACTGCGAATTATAGGTATGTATGTACCATTTACGAGAAAGACGTATGCCTCCTCCCAGCTTCCATCGAAACACATTGAAATATTTTGATTTCTTATTATTAGGATGTAAATTTGTTACATCATCCACAAACACTTTTTCCTTTCTTCCGCGTATCTGCGCGTATCCGAATACCATAATTCAAATATGGGTATATATTTTTTTAATATACAACGGCTGCGAAATATTCCGTCGTTCTCCCGTTCGCGTCGCAAAACTCCCGTCCAGAAACGTCCATTTACTGCCGGTTTACCGCACAGAACGCGAAGGCAAATGAACGCCAGAAACTAAATGGCCACTGCGGTCGGGTGCGTCGATTAGCTATTTCAGGTTAGGTGTGGGATATACAAGATATCTGTTCGTTCAGGGCCAAACAATAATACTAGATGCATGTGACGGAACTTTATTTTTAATAAATCAAAACAAACATGTGAAGCAAATAACGGACGTTCGGTGAGCATGACCAGACAGAGGCTGGATCGTGAAGTCTCTCTGTATTTCTCTTAGTTATCACTTTCACCATTTTCCTTTCGCCTTTCTTATTTCCCTTTCCCTTTACCCCTCTTTCATCGCCCTTTAATTTTTCTTCCCCCTTTACCAATCCAATACTAGGTTTTCCTTTCCCATTCACCCTTTCCTATTTCCCATTTTTTCCTCCACTTTTCCTTTCCCCCATTCCCTTTAACTATTTCGGTTTACCTTTTAACCTTCCCCTTTTCATCTTTTCCCCGTTCCCTTCAACCTTTCTCTCTTTTCTTCATTTCACCCTTTCCTATTTTCTTTTCGCCTTTCCCCTTACTTATTTTTTCATTTCCCCATTATTCTTAATCGCTTCCCTTTTCACACCTTCGCCTTTCCCGTTCCTCTGATTCCTTGTTCTTTTTCCTATTCTCTTTTCCCTTTTATTTATCTCTTCCTCCTTTTCTTCTCCCTTTGCACCCTTTCGGGTGTCTTATTTTCTCCTTCCTTTTTCCTTGTCCTTATTCCCTTTTTCTGTTTCCCTTACCCCTTCCCTTTTAATCTTTCCCTTTCCAACCTGTTCCAGTTCCCTTCACCCATTTACTCATTTTTCCATTTTCCATCTCCTCCTTTCCGTTTTTTCAAAAGGGAAAATGAGAAAGGGTGAAAATTGAAAGAGGAAAAAAAGGTGAAAGAGAGAAATGGGGATAAGAGAAAAAAGGTTTAAAGGAACGGGGAAAGGGTAAAAAGGGAAAGCTTAAAAGGGAAAAGTTAAACGGGAAAGAGAAACAGCAAAATGGAATGAGGGAAAGGACAAAGGAAGGAAAAAATGAGAAATTGGGAAGGAAGAAAAGGGAAAGGACAAAGGGAAATTTGAAAATGGGAAAAATGAAAAGAGAACGTGGAGAATAGGAAAAAAGTAGAGGGAACGAGGAAATAAAGATGAGGGGAAAGGGTAAATTGTGTAAAGGGAAAGCGGAAACACTAAAGAGGAATAGGAAAATAACAGGGGAAAGGATTAAGAGGGGACAGAAAAACTGTGAAGGAGATTGCTCAAGGGGAGAAAAAAATGCAAGGGGGATAAGAAAAGGGTATAGGGGAATGGTTCCCTTTACCCTTGCTCTTTTGCCTATTCTTCTCTTTTCCCTTTTATTTTTCTCTTTCCCCCTTTTCCTTTCTCTTTTCACCCATTTAGATCCATATAGAAGTAGGTAATGAGTGCGTCGTCAGAAAGGTGCTACTTTTAAAATCCATATAGAAATCAATTGAAATCCTGTTTGCAATTTCATATAGATTACATTTCAGGAGAATACATATAAAACCATATAGAAGTAGGCAATTAGCACAATGTTAAAAAAATCTTATTTGTATATTCATATAGGAACCACTTCAAATCTTCTTTGTAATTCCATATAAATTACATGTCAGGAGCATTCATATAAATACATGTAGATGCTTAGGGACTTAGTGTGTCGACAGCAAAATCCTGTATGGATATCCATATAAATACTTATAACAAAAGGAACGCTCTTATTAATTAGATACTTATAGAGGGTCTATATGGACCTATGAGACATTTAATGGAGGGAAAGTAACCTTTTCGGCGGAAAATAAGTTTTAGATGATTTAGTCTTCTATTTATGTCCCGATCCCCATTTGAAAGAAATGGAAGAAATTGGCGAATTTACGAGTAATATTTCGTGTGATTCTTCATTTCATGCATGAGTCGATTTTGAGTTTATGTTTTTCAGGTGTATATATAATATGCAGAATGGATATTATTACTATTATATATATTAATCATTTTAATATTATAATTATAAATTATTATATAAATATTAATAACTGTTTGACTATTTATTAATAATATTAGTTCAACTTTTAACTAAAATAATTAGTTTTCTGCCAAAACAATAAATTTCGAAGAAAATGCATAAATTAAAAAAAAATGGTTAAAACTGTTTTAAACAAAATAGTTAAATTTTTGAACAAAAAGTGTAATTTTTATCCAATAGGCTGAACTGTATACTAAAAAAAAGGAATTTTTAATAAAATATATGAATTTTTCGCAAAAGAAATTTATTTTCCAACAAGACTAATTTTTTATACAAAAAATCAATGTTTAATCATAATTAAATTTTCGACAAAAAAGATGAATTTTCTACTAAGAAAGACGAGTATTCAATAAAATACAAAAAAATTTCAACTGAAAAAGATCAATTTTCAATAAAACATCGAATAGTTAAATTTGTAGTTTAAAATTTTGATTTTTGACCCAAAACAAAAAGAATTTTCTACAAAATAGTTAAATTTTCAGAAAACAAATTTTTCCAACTAAATTTATGAATCACCAACCAAAACACTAAATTTTTAACAAAGTAGTTCCACCTTCGACCAGGAAATATGAAAAAATCGTTAAAATTCTTTGAAATCGATTGAAATTATTGAAATGAAATGAAAATTCCTTGGAATGTTTTAAAATATCCTAAAATATTTTAAAACCTTTAAAATCTCTTGAAGTTTTTCGAAGCTCTGGAAAATTCCTTGCAATTTTAAAAATACACTAAAATATTTCCAATCCTTTAAAATCTCATACAAAATTATTGAAATAAATTTTAAATGCCTTAGAATCTATTAAAATATCCTAAGATATATCAAATCCTTTAAAATCTCACATTAAATTACTGTAATTAATTGAAAATTCATTGGATACTTTTAAAATTCTCTCAAAATTTTCAAATCCTTCGAAATATGTTCAAATACCTAGAACTTTTTTTTAAGATTTCTAAAGTACTTTGGAATTTTTAAAAATGATCCTTCTAAATTTTTTTTATTTCTTTGAAATTCTTGTAAATTATAAGAAATAAATGGAAAATTCCTTGACATCTTTTAAAACATCCTCAAATATTTAAAGCTTAAAATGCGATTGCGAAAATATTACAAAAATTTAATTATAGGATCTAAACCTATATTTTGTTGTGAGCAAATTTTAACAAATATTTTGTTTATTTACTGTGTTTTCATTCGCATTTCAGTCCTGAAACTCATTTCACAGAAAACTGAAAAATGTATTTTACGTAAAAGGATAACTTTAATTTTCCCCTTGAGATTTTTTAGGTTAATAGTAATTTGAAGGAGATCCTGTGAATTTCGTTCTCGCTGAACTAAGTAGTAAAATTCAAAAATTTTTAATTTCTGACACTTGATAATCAGAATTTGGTAAAGGCCACGGTTTCTAAAGACCAAAGTTTTCTAAATTTTTGTCTAAAACTTTAAAGAATTTCCAGAAGTTTCAACATATTTTAAAGGATTTTAGATATTTGAAGATGTTTTAAAAGATGTCAAGGAATTTCCAATTTATTTTGATAAGTTAAAGAAATTTAAAAGAATTAAAAAAATTGCAAAGTTCTTTAGAAATTAAAAAAAGAAGTTCTAGGTATTTCAGAAGATTTTGAAGGATTTGAAAAAATGGAGAGAATTTTAAAAGATTCCAAAGAATTTGCAATTGATTAAAGAAATTTAATAAGAGATTTTAAAGAATTTGAAAGACTTCAGGGTATTTTTTAAATTTCAAGATATTTTCAAGAGCTTTAAAACATTTCAAGAGATTTCAAAAGATTTTGAAGAATTTGAAAAATTTGAGAGAAAATGCCTTTGAAAGTCGAAACTGAACATTTATGGCGTCCTAAACTGATAGATGAAATAAGCTGATAGATGAAATACTGATAGATGAAATAATATGCTTTTTGCGAATTGTAACGGAACTCATAAAATTACTCCAATATTCGTATGAATTTTATTTCATTTTATTATGTACGTACAATGCATGTTTATTTTATTTTATATACATTGTATGTCAGAAATATAATAAATGTACCAAAATATTGATGTAAATTGATTCTTATTATATTTCATCCACCTCTTCTGCAAATCACCTTTATATCGTAACAATTTTAAATGAAAAAAATACTTCTCAAAAGCTTGGTATAGTGAAAATAGAAGTAAAATAAATTTTTAACCAAGAAGAAGCTATTCTCGAAATATTCAGACGTGAAAAATTACATAAAACCATTTAAATTAAATTAAAAATTAAATTAAAAAATTACTATAAAAAAAAAATGATTTTCAATAAAAATTGGGATAGTTGGATTTTCACTCATAAAAATGAATTTTCGGTTCAGAAAATAAAATTTTCATATAAAAACTTATTTTCCGCCAAAGAGATTATTTTTTCGCATCGACAAACAAAGATTTTTCACAAAATACATGAAATTTCAAACAAATATTTGAATTTCTAAAGAAATTCTCCGTCTATCATAAACATAACCTACCATACATGTCCATCGAAAAAGATCAAATTTAAGGTAGAATATATAAATATCGATTTAAAGTTGTTCAATTTTCATAAAGCACATTCATTTTCAATTTAAAATTAAATTAAAAAATTACTATAAAAAAAATGTTTTCAATAAAAATTAGAATAGTAAGATTTTCAGTTCTAAAAATGAATTTTTGTTTAAGAAAATGAATTTTCATCTAAAACTTATTTTCCGCCGAAAAGGTTACTTTTTCTCACCGAGAAACAAAAACTTTTCATAAAATACATTATGTAGATCATATCAATTATATTCTTCTAATGAGTAAAATATGCTCCTTCTTTTGATCTCTTAAACTACACATTTCGAATTTCACGCTCGTTTCAGTTACTTCACTGGATGACCATCGAGGGAGCTAAGTGTCAAAACCCTCTTTCAATTCGCCTCAATCTCTCTTTGGCAGATATACTGCCAAAGATATTAGGTCCTAGATACGGCATGGGTCAGGGGTGGGGACGTCCGATCTAAATATCTAACTACATTTTCGACTATATCGAGGTGCTGCCCTCTTCAACTTTTCACCGTTTCTATGGCAACCGCATCCTCCTAAAACGTTAACGGGCGGGGTGGGGCCGAGGCGCACACCGAAAGTTGTTGAATTCCAAACCGAACGTGATTTTCTGTTTCTCGCGTTCGCCTTCGCCATCACTATAGCAATATTTGCTATAGCTGAGTCGTTCGCCTGGCTCTGTACGGCCTGTACGCCAAAAATGTTATGAACACTGAATTACCTAATTATATTCAAATTAAAGAGAGCCTATAAATATTTTATTATTATTTTAAAATTTCGATACAATAATTACATTTAAAACAATTCTTTTCGTACTTTATAATTGTAGTGAAATTTCTAAATTTATTTTTTCAAACTATGCTTAAAATTTGAATGAAATTAAGATAAATTAAAAAATTAAATAAAATTTATTTGAATTTAAAATTTAAATAAAACCTAACTAAATTCAACATTTAAATGAAATTTAGGTGCATTTAAGAATTAAAGAAAGTTTAGTTAAATTAAATTAATTTCTCACCTGGTTTCTTTTAAAAGAGAAATTTTCTAGATACTAAGTAAATAAGTTTTAAAAAAATTCAATTCGTACTTTAAGATTTATTGTAGTGCAAATTTAAAAATTGTGATATCAAACTAAATTTCAAGATTGAATACAATTTAGATCATTTCAAACAGTGAATAGATTTGAGTTAAATTCAAAATTGAAGTAAAGTTGAAGTAAATTTCAGTTAAAATTTTAGATGTTGAATGATGTTAAATGGTGTTAAACTTAAGTACAATCTAGTTAAATAAAAATGAAACTGTCGATAAATTTTAAATTTGATTGCATTGAATACAGATATGTGGGTTGTTTCTTGGCTTCAACGATGGAGAGCATTGAACTAAGGTGGAGAAATAAAAAAAAACTTCCCTTATTTTTATAATAATTAGTTAAATTTAACAAAAAAACTCAGGAAAGTAATAAGGACTCATAGTTTTCAAGTTTTTGGTTTGAAACTTTTCAGATGTCGACAATGTTAAAATATAAAAGGAAGCGTTTAAACTTCAGCATAACTATTTTGCATGGAAATACTTTATTATTTCACAATTTAATTTCAAATTAGAAGTATGTTAGCAATTAAATAATTATTCCACTCAACATTCTTCAGTTTCGAAAATTAGATTATAACTTCAAAGCCTTTGAAAATAAAAGATTTTAAATGAGAGAAATTTGAAATAAAAACAATCAACATTACAGTGTAATTATTTTCTTTTAGAAGCGTAAAAATAAAATAATAATTATTAAAGAAACTAGTTTATAAATTAAAAATTAAAAATCTCAGTATTTTTAAATTTTCGAATATTCTTATAATATAACCTGTGAATTCAAATTATTTAATTTTAAACGTTTTAAATGAAATCACTTATAATTCGGCAATTAATTTTTTGCAGCTTTAGGATATAAATAATTTAAAGCTGCGATAAGCAGATTATTCGATGTCAAACCTCGTGAAAAATTGGAATAAATGTAAAGCCTTCAAAATCGAAAACTTTTTATGAGGAGAGAAATTTTACATTGAATGGTTTTAATATATTTTCAACTCAAAACATTCAAATTGAGTAATTTTATAAACAGAAATTTCAAGAATTGTATTATTTGAAATTTTCTTCATAGAGTTGATAAATTAAAAATGTAAGCATTAATATTTGTTAAATTTTGAATATGCCTGAAGTATAACATGATAAATTCAAATTATTTAATTTTGAAAGTTTTAAATTGAAAATTGAAATGCAGAATTCGAAATGTTTGTATTTGGATATTATCAGATTTTGGAGGCTAATAACTTTTAGTCTAATCAAGTTTAAAGGCTTACAGTTGTCAATTTTACGATATTAAACCCTTATATTCAAAAACCAAATTAAATTTCAATGTTAAAATTCTAAATTGTTTAAGATTTGATTCTTAAATTCAGAATTTTTTTAATGCTTTACATGTTTAATTTTACACTTTCAAACCTTTTTTTAAATTTGGATCTTCGAGAAAAAAATATTAAATTTTAGTAGACACGACTTTTTTTACTTAAATAAATTAATTCAAGAAATACCCCGTGCGCCAAGGTGAACAATCTGTCGAGAGGGAAAAATGGGTTAAGCCTAGTCTGCTTTTTGCGTAAAGAAACTCACTATCTTCGTTTTGACGTAAGTCTTCTTTACGTATACGCTGCAACGCGAAAATGACCTTTACGTCAAACTTTAGAGAGTAACTTTTTTCTTCAAGACCGCAAGACGCTCGCTAGTTTGAGCGCGCCTAGGGCGCTCGATAATATATTTATCTCGTGCTCCGCGCTCGGTCTTTGCATTACCCTCAACATTTGTGCACAGACCCCAATGCGAAATTTTGTACATTCTATGTTAAAAACTATTATATCAAATGTCTATTACAATATTTTTTGTGTGTACCCTGGTCTGGTAATGCTTATTCTGATATTGTAAAATAATGTTCACATTTTTTTCCTGGTCCTAATAGGGCCCTGCTGTGGTTGTTTAATCATTTTCCCTTTTCTTAAGTAAAGCTGAACACTTTTTTTTTAATTTGTCATTAAAGAAGGTTCTCAAAGTACCTACGGCCTTGACGATTACGTCCTCATTGCGATAATCGCGCTTCGCGCTTAACAGTTAGGTTATACAGGCTCTAATTTTTTTAATTTTGAGCTAATCAAAAAATTCGCCTAGAATAGTTTTGCAATATATTTGGTATCTAGTGAAAATTTTGAATGAAATTTTTGGATCTGTGAAAAAAATAAATTTTTCTATTTTTTGAAAATTTTCAAAATTTTCAAAAGTATATAACTTTTCATGTTTTCATCAAAATAAAAAATTGTATTTAGATAATTTGCAAGTCTTTCACCCATCTATAAGAAACTTCTACAAAAATTCTTAAAATTTCCAAAAAAAATTTTTTAATTTTGATAATGCCCCTAATTTTTAAATTTTGGTTCGAAATATCTGATTAAAAAACTTCGCCATCATTTTTGGTACCTTCAGAAGTGTATCAAATGCGGACTCGATTGGAAAAATCCTTCCAAAGTAAGCTTGGCTACAACATTCAGGTAACCATACATACAAACATACAGACACCGATGAAATTTTATGATTTTCGGATTATGCGAGTGCCGAAACGTGAAGATCTGTTAAAAACCAGAGGTGAAAAATTTGGACGATTACATTACATTCTCAGGAATGAGAATGTAAAAAATTATTTGAAAGCAGAATTTCGTCACTTATTTATTGCACGAAAACAGTTGTTCTTGTTTACAAGATGGAAGAAGTAAGAAAAAAATCTTGACTGAAATATATTAATTTTTAAAGAACAAGAAGCTTTAAGCATTATAACGCTAGGCGTAAATAATTTAAAAATATATGCCTTTTTAATTTAATAAAATCTATATTAAAATGGAAGTTTTAATATTGTCAGAAATAAATATTTACTTTAACTTCAAGTACCTAGATGACAGTTTTGACTTGTCATATGTTCAATCGTAATTTTTACATTATGTATAATTGTCTACTGTGTTATGAATTGCAGTTAGAAGAAAGTAGTGAAAAATACAATAGAGGGGAATTAAACTTCGGGTTTCAATCAAGATCTTTGAAAAGGAGTATACAATTTTGGAAAAATAGGTCTAACAAAAAAGTGCCAGACCATGTATTTTTTGGTTCGATTCATAATTTTATTCAAATATGAAATTCCTTCCAAATTTCTTTTAAATTATGCGAGAAATAAACATTGTTAATATCTTTCTCAAATAAAAAAGTCGGATTTTTTGCATGATTGTCGTTCTTTTCCTTTAAAAACCTTTTTTTGTTAATGAGGTAATTAATTTATCATGCATAAGCCTTTAAAATTTTATACAAGAAACTGAAAGTTAATGAGATATTTAAACTATTAGAAAATAAATTTATTTAGTAACAAATTTAAAGAAGCAAGTTTTTTATTAAAGGAAATAATTTAAAATAATTATTTTAGCAAAACCCAAAAATTTTGAATGGAATTAAATATGTAAACATTTGAACAAGTAAAATGCACGCAAAAGCTTAATCGACCAGCTGGAAGACTTAGTTTTCTACACGTAACCGGTGGAACAAATTTTAAAGTTTCAATTTATTTTTCTCAATAAATGCAAAATAAAGGAAATAATTAAATGGAACTTAATAAAAAACTAAGGAAACTTATAAATTTATTACAAATAATATAAAATAAAAACGGCGTCATATTCTTTAAAAAAATATACACTATTAAAGTACATAATAGTTCTGTGAATTTATAGCATTGGCTTATATTATTTTTCATGATTGCGGTTTAAAAAATGCAATTAGCTCAGATATTAAAATAACAAAAATACGAAAATTATGGCAATTTTTATGTCAAGTTTTAGTATTAAATGCTAATAAAAAAATTAACCAAACTTACATTTTTTCTTAAAGTTAGATTTTTGGAGAAGGGAAAATGACATTTTGGAAGATTAGGTTACTTCTTATTTCAATTTGAAACAATGATTCATATTTATAACATAGCCTTAGCTAAACTGTAGAAGCAAGTCGTACTTTCCTTTGACTTTCGAAAATGCTCCTTACACTTTACAGCTGTAAAAAACTCATATACTACTAAATTCACAAATATTTAAAAAATGCAACATTTCAGAAGGCATTTGTCTAGGTCTA
>NC_046659.1:46240467-46250089 GCF_010883055.1 Belonocnema kinseyi | reverse complement strand
AAGTTAGACTAAGGATGGAATTGTAAATATATGTACAGGGAGCGGTGGCCCTCAAACCCGTAAAAGGGAGAGATTAAATACATACATACATACATACAAGTAAAGAACATTAAAAATAATTTATTCAATTAATAATTTTTTTTCATTTTTCAGAGAAACAAATATAAGTTCTAACTTTATAAAAGCTCAAGGTGCAAACAGAATAAACATTTTGAAATCTTTGTTTACACAGAAATAATTAAAAATAAAAGCAATTAGAGCAATTATTTGTTATGTTCTTCAATGATTATTAAATATCCTTTTTTAAATACAAATTTAATTTAATTCGATTTTAAATATATTACATTAATTATATATTCAAAAGCAAGATTCCTTATTTGTTAAATTTAAACTTTATACTATTTAAAATTTATTTAGGAAATTCTTTTTATCTTCCCAGGAAACAAAAATCCATTCACCTCTTTTGAATGGGTTTCCAGGGCTTTTGAATTGCGTATCTGTCACTAGAATTCAAGATTGCCGCCGATTGGGTTTTTAAAGACTTTTAGTCGCTATCATTTGTTTGACTAACTTATATGCCGCAAAAGCCTTTAAAACATCTAGAACTGAAATAGCAAAAGGAATCTTGTAGACATGCGCATGATTTCCTTTAATCTTTCGATAATTTATCAATGTAAAAAGTCGTGTGAAATATGGCAGCTTAACCTTAAAAAATTAAGTCTCATTCAAACAGAAGGAAACCGATCCAATGTGCCCTTGCTCGAAATGGTCATTGCAGTGGATGGCAGATTTGAAGCTGCTTGATAAAATAACGATTCACATAGTTGCAAACCGATTCAATTTTAACTTTCTGAATCTGCAAATGACAGATACGGAATTCACAGAGTCGTCTTTTGAATGGATTCTTTTTTCCTGGTATTCGTCATTAATATTATTTATTATGTTTTCGGAAATAAATTTGAAGGATCATATTTTTACTTGCATTCTAATTCCAATCTAAAATATATTTCACTTTTTCAGGATTATTGCACGACCTTTATATTCATATTTGTCCTTTAGTATTCATAGAAAATGATTGGAAAACTAGTTTAAAATATTAAATGAGTAGCATTCTTTTAATTTCTATAATTTTTTGCATAAAAATAACATTTTCTTCACTAAAAAATTTTAAAAACTGATTTAGTCCCATTGCTTACTATGCAAAAACAGGGCGTGATGGGACAACTCGCGTCTCGCTGGAGATATTAGGAACTAATCAAGTAGACAGATCGGCGCATGATCCAATAATGGATCATGAAATTGTGATACAAGTTCCAATGAAAGTTCGAGGCTTAAGAGAAACGCGTCAGAATAATAGGATTTGCTATTAAGAGATTTTTGTTTTCTCCCAGAATCAACAGTTGTTTCCCGGGTGTTTCGAAGGGTAAAATTGTAACCCATCGAGTGATCCCCATGCGTCCCTGGTCTACCTGGTCCACTTACCCCCTGCACTCGACTTTCCCTCACGTCGCTGACTGAACCCGAGCGCTGTATCGAGCCTCGCCAGAGGGACCCCTTTGTCATAATTAGGGATAAAATACAAAACATAAAAATATTTGAATTTTACAATCGGCAATTTAAAAATATTATATTCGGAATCTAAATTTTTTTTGCGATTCCAACATTATGGAATTTTTCGTAGTATAGTTGAAAATGCAATAGTTAATTTCGTATAAAATTCGTCTGTTCACAATTCAACTATTGAATTTTGCAGAAAATTTTACCATGGATTCTCAATTAATCCTGGAATTAATATTTTACATAGGATTCATTTCTATTTACCTTGTTAGTTTATGGCAAATGTAATTGGTCTGGAACCAACATGCACAGCTTATTAGGTATTTTCACTTTAATCACCAGCTAACTTTAATTTGCTGAATGCTGAGGGAAAGACAGTAGAGCGAAAGCATGGGATAAAACTTTGTTTTTGTAATATCTTCGTAATGCGTGATAATTATCATTTTATTATTTCATTAAGTCGTTCTTACAAATAAAAACTATTTTTTAGATATATAATGAAAAAATTCGTTTTTACGAAGATATTAGCAAAATAGGGAAAAAATGGGCCGAATCCCATGTATTTGGTCCATTGTTTTGCCCTCAGCATTCCACTAAATGGAAATGGTTGAAGTAAAAATAACTAATGTGAAATATTAATTCAATAAAAAAATCAAATTTCAACTTCGTGACAAGGTTCTCTAATACATTGTACCACATTCGGCGGCTTTATAATTTCCAAAATGTAAATATTGTGCTGAAATTTTAGGGAACAATTCAAAACATACAAGGGCTCATTAGTTTAGCCAATGTGACCAGTGGCAAACCCAATCCAATAATATCAGGGCTGTAGATGAGTACTCGACTCATTCCCCGGTACGAAATAAAAATTATTTAAATATGCAAAAATAAAAACCGGTCATATTATAGTGTAAAAAATAGCTAAAATACACATTTATAAATATTTCCAGTATCTACAATTATTAATACAAATTATACTTTCCTTGACTCTCAGAGATTTTGCAAGCATTGAAATACAAATTTCGTTTAACATTTTAAAAATATATTTAAAAACAAAGCACTCTTCTTAATCTCGTTTATCACTATTGTTCTCATAATTTGGGTAAGGTTTAATGGAAATCCGAAAACATTTGTATAAGCGAATTGTGTGGTTTATCCGGATACTGGCACAGGCTAGTATTGTCAGAAAATTGTATAGCCGGGCGAAATACTTGGAGGTTTTACCTTTAGTCTAAAATTATCTTGATAAGCTTCATAATAATAACAAAAAGCCTTTATAATTCATATTGTATTAGTAGCCCGAAAAGTTTCTTCAGGTAAATTCATCCGGCTACCAGCACTCTGCTATAAACCGACGAATTTCTGGAGTAAATTCATCCGACATTTGGCAGTATGCTGCAAGCGGAAGAATATTCATGAACAAAATCATCCGTCTGCCCGGACATTTAATCGCAGCCTAAAATATATGACATTTCTGTGTATGCTTTTATAAAAAACATAGTTTACACAATCACCAATTCATTATTTCAGTTTGTATACGAAATAGAATTGTTTAAGCGAATGTAATCAAATTGTAATGAATTTTTATTTCAAGAAGTTGACAAAGAATAAAAAATAAAATTTCAAATTGTCAAAACATATGTTTAGTGTTAACCAGTCCAAACGTCTCCATTTAGAACAAGATTTTCTTCAGCTTTGAATACAAAAATTAGCGCATGTAGAAGAATTATTACTCACGCCATTATATGCTGGAAGATATTATTTTTAAATTAAGTGAATTGTTAAAAAACTGTGAGTTTCAGTGATTTTTCACGAGAAACTTAACCTCGATTCGTTAATCCATGGACCTGAAAATTAACGGGACCAGCCCCATGCATCGACACCACTTTTCTGTTTTCTTACGATCCGGAGGGGAATTGTTAGTAAAAGTAATCCAACAGATGGCGCCACAAAAAGTAGGTCTGATTTATTCATTGAATTGCATTAGGAAAAAGCAAAAATAATTAAATATTTGATGCTGTTTGCAAATAAACAAACAAATATATATGAAAAAATAAGAGTAACTATTAATAATCAATAAAAAGATAGTCATGAAAATATGTAGTTTAACATGAGTAAAATTTAATTTTGAGATACATTTTGAAAACAGTACGAACATTAGATTTCTATGATTTATTTTGCTCATATTAATGATTTTATTACTTATTAAAGTTAAAAAATTATTAATTGTTAAATTTAACAATGTAGCTAATAAAAAAATTAATAATGTTAAAGACCTCAATGACAAAAATATGTAAAACATATACATGATCGGAAGAATTAATAAAAAATATATGACGTATATCCAATATAAATATAATAATAATTAAAATATGTAAGACTACATTTTAAGTTAAACAGTAAAGAATCTTTGTATCTTCAAAACCTTAACAATTTCAAGTTTTGAAGAAAATATTTTTTTAAAGTAATAGTAATTGTAATTAAAATGTGTAAGGGAATAATTTGGTAAAAAATCGATGACAAGACTAGTAAATAAGAAAATGGATTTAATATTATTTAATATAATATATATATTTATTTAAATTGAACTGAACATCATATATACATTTATACAGTTTAATAATTTATTTGTTGCTTAATCTTGAAATCTTTTTTCTCGCTGCATTCAACACCTAATAATTTTAATAAAAATTCCTCATGACGCACAATGGCAGGAAATTCACTTCTTTCGTTCATCTTGACGCTCCGAACTTTTGTCTTCTCTATTTGTTTATTAATCATTTTTCAACTCAAAGTATGGAAAAACTGAAATTGTGTACATAACAATTTTTTATGCTTTAATAACTGATCAGGAAAACTTTATATTTTCTTAAATGAATGTTTAGGGACTCATAAAATACAAATAATTTGTTTATTATTCCATTTAATCGTTACAAACAAATTTGATAAAAAAATTGACAAATAGTCTTATTATCGGTAAAAATTGTTGTTGCTGCTAAAAGTACTTAACTGTGATAACCAGTTTTTTTGGCAAAATATTAGAATTTTAGATTTTTCAAATTATAATTTCCTTCAATCGCCAGAACGACTTCAGGTATTCCTTAAAATAATAAATATTTAATAATATTTGATAGAATTCAACAATTAAAATTTCTGTAAATAAATTAGATAAGCGAATTCAAAATGTTGGTCCTTTCGCACAAAAATGTTTTTTTTTTTGCACAGGAAATGTTTTAAGCTGTTCACGAATGACTGCTAGTCACCAAATTATTTGAGAAGTTAACAATAACCATTGTTATAAATAATTCTCGTGACAAAATATTCAAATGTAAGGTTTTATCAAAATTTTTATTTTATTTAATCGCTACAATGTCTACGGATATTCCTAAAAAATGTATCTTTGATCATATTTAGTACAATATAACAACTTACTGACAACATCGACTCATCTGTAAACAATTGTTAGTGTATTCATTTTGAAATACTCATTTCAGGGTTGGGAATTTAATATATTTTTATATTATATTATAAAAATTACATTTATTATCATAATTTTCCATTTAAACTATAAAAACTTGGCTTATTTTATTCAAAAATTTAACAATATTTACAATTCCCGCGCCATTTTCACATTTTCCGCGGTCAAAATTCCTCGGAAAACTGGTCGTGTGAACAGCCTCGGCCAATTACCTGTCCGCGCCGGGCAGGTAGACAGAAGTATAAATGCCCCCTTAGGGTACCTTTTCACGAAGGTTGAATTTGATTAAACTGAAAAATTAATTTGACACATTCGTAACTAGGTTCTCAACTAATCAAATTTGCCATGAACCAACAAAGCAGCTAGAAATGAATTCTATGAAAAATATTAATTTGAAGATTAATTCAAAACAGGCCTCACAAGTATGGTAGTGGCACTCCCATTTATCGTTTTGAAGGCATTACATTTTAGTGTTCGTGGACGACGCTAGATGGCGCTGAGTGTCAGTAAAAGTCAATGCGCATGTGCAACCACAATATTTCCAATTTTTTGACATTTTGAAAATAAAGATTAGTCGAAGTGTTAAATTGAATTTGTTATTATACAACACTGTCTGAAAGTTTTATCGTGTATATTGTATTGTTATACGATTAAAACTTTATAATCCATTTTCAAATTAAAATAACTTCAAAATAAATATGTATACGTAATGAAAGGCTTTTATTAGAATTGAAAATATTATTTTAATTTAAAATTTGAAAATGTCTAAAGAAAAAGAACAATTGCTTAATATTTACAAATATTTCACTGTTCAATTAAGATTCCTAACTAGAAATCAAATATTCAAAACTAAACAAAAAACTAAACTTTTAACGTTATAATTTTCATTTTTTTAATACAAAAAAAGTCACTCAGAAGTAGAATTCCTCAATGTTGATGTATGATAAATTTGAAACATCCATTATTCCTAGAAAAACTCGAGTAAGTTGAAAATATAAAAGTTCAAAAAATTATCAAAAACAAATCTGGAATATTTTAAGGAAACATTTATATTGTGTAAGATTAAGAACAAGATCTTTCAGGATTTATAAACTGCGATTAAAACGGCTACCCTGTTTCAACCAAAAATAATTGTATACCTCAACCTAAATGCCGAAAATAGCTCGGTGTCTTGCAATAAGCATAGAAAACGGGATTTTTACACTTTCAACTTAACATTGGACTTTTTCGCGTTTTATCAATATCGAATCCAAGAATTTATTATTTTCGACATAACCTACAATTTGTAACGAAAATCGTTAAAATTTAAACCATAAGCCAGCATTTTGAAAAAATAATATTTGTACAGTTATTGTTTAAAGTTAAGCAACAGATATTTACAGTTTCTTTTATGATAAAACTGAGAAATCTCTAATTGAAATCATATATTAAGCATGAAAATTTTGAAAATGGACTCCGAAATATTGAACGTTCTCCAGTGTTATATACAATGAATCTTTAATGTTTAAGTTTTTGTATTTGACAAGATAAGATAAAAAAGAACTTGTGGTTAAAAAAATTGTTTTATAATAAATTTTGTTTGAATAAATACAGTAAGAAAATCGACAAGATTCAGGATTCGAAATTAAAATTACACCAAATTTTCAAACTTTGGAATTTGCTGTATAATGCCGAATTGTATGAAATTATCCATTTTTTGTACTTCTAGGGACGACTGAAAAATTCCAAAAAATTACATTCTTGACACTGTGTAATTCTAGCATAATAAAATAAAAAAATTAAATTCCTGATTAAGAAAATTTCTGAAGCGTTTATAATATTACCGAATTTAAAAAATCCCGAATAATAAGATTTCATAATTATAAAGTATCATAACTCGAATATTCCTTAATTATACAATTGAAGAATTTAACCAATTTATTCTCAATAAATCTGATTTTTTTATTAAAAATACGATAATAAAGTATTTTTATCAAAAAAATCTTCGTTAAATGTTTTAAGTTTTGATAAATTATTGTTTGAATTAAAAATCGAAGCGATTCTATAAAAATTGCATGAACAAATTAATGTAAGAACACGCGCGCCTCAACGAAAAAAATTTCTCCCTTAATTTTATTAGAGCCTAATAATATTTACCAAGCAAATTTTGTAGGATTTAGATCAGCACAAATTTATCTAGATGTTTTTTTTATTTTGTTCATTAACCATTCAATTTTTGAGAACATTCATTGCAATTAAAAAAGATACTATGAGCACTTTCAACCAAAATTTTATATCCAGAAATATATAAATGTTTTCAATTGTGGTAATTTTTGAATATAAAGAATAATTTTTTAAACTTTACACATTACAAAAGCTTTCCCTTTGGATAATTATTTGATTATTTTTATTAAAAAATATATATTTATCAAAGAAACATTTGTTATGCACTAATTTATCTTAACATTTTTTTTTTAAATTAATAAATCGCTTTTCGAGGACTTTTTTCGTACTTAAAAAAAAGACTATGTACAAAAAACCTGTCTCAAGTTTCAGAATTGCAAAAAATTCTGTATATTATTAAATGTACTGCTACACTTCAAAGCATCGCCTGTACGTAACAGTCAACAGGCGTTATACGTCTTATATTTTCTTTAACTTTTTACCATTGCAAAAAAAGCTATTGCGATTATTTCGTGACCTTCTATAGGGAATTTTAACGTAGAATCCGAATTTCAACAATTTAAAAGTTGATTTTGCGGTTTTTTCGAATTTTTAAAAAAGAAACCGAATGGGGACCCAATGGGGTCTTTACGGGTACTTTGTAGTTGATAAATTGAAAATGAAAGCATTGTATGGAAAATTGAAATGCTGAATTCTAAATGTTTGTATTTGGGGATTATCATATTTTGGAGGCCATTAATTTAATCCTAAACAAGTTAGAAGGGGGAAAATTGGGATAAGCCAAATCTGCTGTTTGCGTGAAGAAACTCAATATCTTCTTTCTGACGTTAATCTTCTTTACGTAAACACTGCAACGCGAAAATGACCCTTACGTGAAACTTTAGAAAGTAACTTTTTTCTCCAAAACGGTAGAAATAATATCGGCTTATCACATAAAAAAAATATTTGATAACAAAATTTCGTCACTTATTTATTACAGGAAAACATTTGTTCTTGTTTACAAGATTGAAAAAGTAAGAAAAAAATCTTGATTGGAATATATTGATTTTCAAAGAGCAAGAAGCTTTAAGCGTTATAACGCTAGGCGTAAATAATTTTTAAATATCTTCCTTTTCAATTGAATAGACTGAATATTAAAATGGAAGTTTCAATATTGTCAGAAATAAATATTTACTTTAACTTCAAGTACCTAGATGACAGTTTTGACTTGACATATTCAATTGTAATTTTTACATTATGTCTAATTGTCTACTGTGTTATGAATTGCAGTTAGAAGAAAGTTGTGAAAAATACAAATAGAGTGGAATTAAACTTCGGTTTTCAATAAAGATCTTTGAAAAGGAGTATACAATTATTGAAAAAATAAATCTAACAAAAAAGTGCCAGATCATGTATTTTTTGGTTCAATTCATAATTTTATTCAAATATGAAATTCCTTCCGAATTTCTTTTTAATTATGCAAGAAAGAAACATTGTTAATATCTTTTTCAAATAAAAAACCTTTTTTTGTTAATGAGGTAATTAATTTATAATGCATAGGCCTTTAAAATTTTATACAAGAAGCCGAGAGTTAGTGAAATATTTAAATTATTAGAAAATAAATTTATTTAGGAAGAAATTTATAAAAGCAAATTTTTTATTAGAGGAAATCATTAAAATTAATTATTTTAGCAAAACCCAAAAATTTTGAATGGAATTAAATATGTAAACATTTGAACAAGTAAAATGCACACAAAAGCTTAATCGACCAGCTGGAAAATATAGTTTTCTATATATGACTTATATATATACTTATAACATGGCCTTAGCTAAACTGTAGAAGCAAGCTGTAATTTCCTTTGACTTTCGAAAATGCTCCTTACACTTTACAGCCGTTAAAAAACTCATATACCACTAAATTCACAAATATTAAAAAAAATGCAACATTTCAGAAGACATTTATCTAGGTCTATGAGGAAACTTAGGGGGAAAAATTTTCTATAAGTTTTATAAGGAAATTGCTTTTCAGAACATTTATTTCTTTAAACAGAAAAAAGTAATAAGGACATATTCAACCACAATTCTGGTTGATTTAACCAGACAGTTTTTTTTAGTATATTTAAATTTAAATAAAACTTAACTGTATCTTCAAATTCACTTTTCTACTAATTTCCAAAAAAATTATAGCTTAAAGAAAAAAAAACTTTTTAATTGAAATTTGTTATTACTATTTGATACTAACCTCTTTGCTACATTTTGGGCCTAATTTTGATTTCAAAAAATCTTTAGAGCTTTCGAATTCCTTCAAGACCTTTTCTACTCAATTAAAATTATTTTTTCCTTCGCTTATAAACTAAAATTAGATTATTACTATTTTGGATTTCAAATGCACTATAATTTGGCGCGACCGAATATATGGTGACCTGTCGCGCCTCTACAAGTATC
>NC_046659.1:46236212-46240367 GCF_010883055.1 Belonocnema kinseyi | reverse complement strand
TTGTTTTATGGAAAATTTATACTTTTTGATTAAAAATTACATTTTTCGGTTGAATTATCAACTATAAATATGTTTTGGTTGTAAAGTCGTTCTGTTGTAAATTCAACTATATTGTTAAAAATGAAAATCATCATTTTTGGGTGGAAATACTCTTTTTGTTTTAAAAATTAAACAATTTCGTTGAAAGTTAGTGTATTTTGTTGGAAATTGACCTTGTTTAGTAGAAATTTAATCTTTTTGTTTGAAAATGTATAATTTTTGGTCAAAAACGCAATTGGTTGGTTAAAATATCAACTGTACATCTTCTTAGGTTTAAAAGTCGATTATTTCACTAAGAGTTAATTATTATAAAATATATATATATATAAAATTAATTTTTTCTGTTAAAATTATTTATCTTTATCTGAAAATGTAACTATTATATGATTGATTAAAAATTAACCGCATATATTGGTTAAGTTGGAAAATCGTTTTTTTTTATAGAACAGTAATCTTCTTGGTAAAAAATTCACCTTTTCCCTTGAAAATTTAACAATTTTATTGAAAATTGGTTTTTTTTCTTGTTCAACTCAATTTTTTAGCACAGTTTTTATCTGGAAATTGTACTATTCGATTTTTGGTTCAAACTTTATCCTGTACATTTTATTAGTTAAAACACCAATTATTTGATAGAAAATTAATTTATTTTGTTGAAAAGTAAACTTTTGGGTTGAAAATTGATTTATTGTGTTCATTTGATTTTTTCCTAAAATTAAAAAAATTGCCTTAAAATCGTCCTGATTCCTTTTTTTTTTTTAATTTTTTTAATCTTTTCAAATACTCACTTAAAATTAATTTTTCAAACTAAAAAATCATTTTTAATTTTCTTAGCAATCACAACAATTTTTGTTATTCTTTTTAAATGTTTTACAATTCTCAAAAGCTTTTTTTTTAAATCTGCAAAAATCTACATCGTCTTTCAAATTATTTCAAATAATTTCAAGTTTTAAATTAATTTGGAATATTATTCTAAATTAAAATTGTAGGGTTCAAACTTAAAATTTAGCTCATTACAATTTTAACAATTCAAGGCTTTCTATTTTGAAACACTGTGTTCAAATTTTTATAGTTATTAGTAGTTGTTTATAATGGCTTGTCCCAGATCTGAATTATATTTTTTTTCAAAAAATCTCTGATCTAATTCAGAAATACATGCAATTGCTTTGAAAAATTTCTTGTTCCAATTCAAAATTCAGGATGAAATTAGAAAATTCAAAATTTTAAATCTGAAAATGATTTTTTTGAGGTGGAAATCTTTTGAATTTTAAACTTTTAAAACTGAAGCTTGACAAGTTTTTAATTCAGAAATATTTCATTTAAACGGTCAATAATTCATACGTATAAAACACAAACTTTTAACACCTTTTAATTTTACAATTCTTTAAATTAAATTATTTTAAAATACGAAATTACCATTTTTAAATTTTTATGACTTTAACATTTTAGAGATTTCTGTTTAAAAAATACTAAATAACGCTATTATTTTTAAGGTTCAAAATTATAATAATTTAAAAAAAAAATCAGTTCTAACATTAAAAATTGAACGATTAAATTAATTTTTTAAGTAAAAACTTTTTAAAATAAAAGTGACATCGTTTTTATTTTAAGTTGTTCCAGATTAATATTTTTGCATTGTTATTTAGAGATAAAAATTTTAGTTTATCAATTGAAAATGTTAGAAATTAACTTACTATCAAAATAATTTAATTTTCAACTAAAAAAAAAACAGAGTATAACAAATTTCCAACAAAATAATTACATTTTCAACTAAAATGATAAATCTTCAACAAAAAAAGTTTGAATTTTTAATTAAAAACTGTTGAACTCATCCAAAAAGATATTAATTGTACAAAAGAGTTGACTTTTCAGTCAATAAGGATTTTTATTAAATTGTTAAATTTCAAAGCCAAAAAACTGTTTTGTTACACCGTTCGATGTTTAAAATTGTCAATTCGTAAATAAGACTTTTGAATTTGGATTTATAAATAAAAATGTAAAAATTAATAATATAAAGCGACTTAAAATGAATGAATTCAATTTATAATTTAAAAAGTTACCAATTAAAAAATAATTATAATTAATCCATTTTTATTGATCAAAATGATTCAGTCTTTAACATTAAAAAATTTATTTATTTATTCTGCAATTCAAAGCATTGAAAGTAAGTTTATATTTTTTAACCAGAAGTCCTTGAACTATTCCGTTTAAAAATAACTTTACACTGTTTTGTAAAAAAGTCTGGAATAACTTAAAATAAAAACGATGTCACTTTTACTTTAAAAAGTTTTTAGTTAAAAAATTAATTCAATCGTTCAATTTTTAATCTTAGAACTGATTTTTTTTTTAATTATTATAATTTTGAACCTTAAAAATAATAGCGTTATTTTGTATTTTTTAACCAGAAATCTCTAAAATGTTAAAGTCATAAAAATTTAAAAATAGTAATTTCGTATTTTAAAATAATTTAATTAAAAAAATTGTAAAATTAAAAGGTGTTAAAAGTTTTTGTTTTATACGTATGAATTATTGACCGTTTAAATGAAATATTTCTGAATTAAAATTTGCCAAGCTTCAGTTTTAAAAGTTTAAAATTCAAAAGATTTCCACCTCAAAAAAATCATTTTCAGATTTAAAATTTTGAATTTTCTAATTTCATCCTGAATTTTGAATTGGAACAGGAAATTTTTCAAAGCAATTGTATGTATTTCTGAATTAGATCAGAGACTTTTTGAAAAAAAATATAATTTTGATCTGGGACAAGCCATTATAAACAACTACTAAAAATTATACAAATTTGAACAGAGTGTTTCAAAATAGAAAGCCTTGAATTGTTAAAATTGTAATGAGCTAAATTTTAAGTTTGAACGCTACAATTTTAATTTAGAATAATATTCCAAATTAATTTAAAACTTGAAATTATTTGAAATAATTTGAAATACGATGTAGATTTTTGCAGATTAAAAAAAAAGCTTTTAGAATTGTAAATCATTTAAAAAGAATAACAAAAATTGTTGTGATTGCTAAGAAAATTGAAAATGATATTTTAGTTTGAAAAATTAATTTTAAGTGAGTATTTGAAAAGATTTTTAAAATTAAAAAAAAAGGAATCAGGACGATTTTAAGGCAATTTTTTTATTTTGCAGTTTTTTTTAATTTTAGGAAAAAATCGAATTAACACAATAAATCAATTTTCAACCCAAAAGTTTACTTTTCAACAAAATAAATTAATTTTCTATCAAATAATTGGTGTTTTAACTAATAAAATGTACAGGATAAAGTTTCAACCGAAAATCGAATAGTACAATTTCTAGATGAAAACTGTGCTAAAAAATTGAATTGAACAAGAAAAAAAAACGAATTTTCAATAAAATTGTTAAATTTTCAAGGGAAAAGGTGAATTTTTCACCAAGAAGATTAATGTTCTATAAAAAAAACGTTTTTCCAACTTAACCAATATATACGATTAATTTTTAATCAATCATATAATAGTTACATTTTCAGATAAAGATAAATAATTTTCAACAGAAAAAATTAATTTTAAACAAAATTGTTAAATTTTCAACCAATCAGATGAATTTTCGACCAAGAAAATTGATGATCTATAAAAAAGACAAATCTTAAACAAAATACATGAATTTTTAAGAAATTATTTAATTTTAAAGTAACAGAGGAATTGTCTACAAAAAGTTGAATTTTTTAAGCGAAAAATATGAGTTTTCAATGAAAGAGACTTTGTTAAAAAAACGTCTTTTTTTTTACAAAGTAGTTCAACTCTTAGTGAAATAATCGACTTTTAAACCTAAGAAGATGTGCAGTTGATATTTTAACCAACCAATTGCATTTTTGACCAAAAATGATACATTTTCAACCAAAAAGATTAAATTTCTACTAAACGAGGTCAATTTCCAACAAAATACATGAACTTTCAACATGTTTAATACATGTTTAATTTTAAAAACAAAAAGAGTATTTCCACTCAAAAATGATGATTTTAATTTTTAACAATATAGTTGAATTTACAACAGAACGACTTTATAACCAAAACATATTTATAGTTGATAATTCAACCGAAAAATGTAATTTTTAATCAAAAAGTATAAATTTTCCATAAAACAA
>NC_046659.1:46234078-46236112 GCF_010883055.1 Belonocnema kinseyi | reverse complement strand
CCTTTTCTACATCCACTCACCCTTATTTCCTCCACCAAAGCCAAAAATACACCACTTGACAAAAAGAGTTCTTTCGCGATCGGTACCGGAAACGGAAGCCTTAATTTTCTTTACTTATTATTATACTAAATTTTCATAAATTAAAATGTCAATTACATGATATGTATAATATTCAAAAGTGGAACTACACACTATGGTAAGTTTAAACTTCTTTAAGCTATTGGGCGCGAATCAAGTGAAGCTTTGACTCGTCTGAGTAGAGTTGAAAACGCTTCATAAGTAAATTTATGCAGACCCACGAACCTACGCAAATGATGTTTCACGTTCTCCACTCCAGCTTTCCAAAAAAACCCCGAAATGAGGTACAAAGAGTGGAATAAAATGCCACGAGGTTCCTTTTATAGCGAGCTGATTATACAAGTCCTTATTTGGTCCAAGTGCTTGAAACCATTTTTTCAACTCATTATCTGTACCTTGAAAGTTTGTACCATTGTCGCTATACACGTGAGCAGTACTTCCTGTTCGAGAAACAAAGCGATGGAAAGTTGCTAGACAAGCAGTCGAAGAACAATTTGTTACATGTTTGATATGAACTGACCTAGTACAGCAGCAAACAAATAAAGAAGTATTTCGCGTTTTGACTTTTCTGCCCACAATCAGAACATCATCGAATAACAAAAGGACCTGCATAATCAACAAATTGTGCCTGAGAGTGTGTAAGGTCAGTTTTGATCCTCCATGCATGAATCTGCGATCGGCATGTGAGGCGATCAATTTACTGATCTTATCACGTGGTAAGATAATTGGGTGTTTTTCATCATAACTAATGTTATATAATACCCTTTTCGGAAAGTTTCCTCAATTCGATTGCGAAGGAATCTTTCTGAACAGATTGAAGACAGAACAATCGATCTTGGTCGATTTCTGACGTTTGAAAAGCTGGAGATGTGTATTGTTGTTTACCCTCTTTTTTTCTTAGAAATTTTGTACTCTAGGATTTTTACGAAACGAAGGCCGTATGCCGTTACACGAAGTAGTTTTGACCAGGAAGGGTATTCATGTACCAAATCAAAGGTAGCTTCTTCTACATTACTAACTTGATGATAAATTTGTGGCTTTAGTTCCAAATCAACGTCAGGATCTAACAAAGTCCATGCCAACACAAAGGATGATAGAAAAGTTCTCCCTTGGTGATCCCCCGGGATACACAATCAGCAGGATTTTCCATAGTGCGAATATCAAGCTATTTAGGGTTAGGCAATAGTTCATGTGTCAAGGCAACGCGATTTGCATTGAATATTTTTCAAACGGAAGCATGTTTCTTCAGCCAGCACAATACTACAGTAGAGTCGCTATGAAAACAAATAGATACCTTTTCAAGATTCATAGTTTAAACATGTTTAATCATTTTACCTAGAAGAAAAGCCCACACAATTCTAATTTAGAAACGCTTATTGCTGAAGTAAGAACTACTTCAGATTTTGATAGTAATAAAGTGACCTCAGCATAATAAGCTCGTCAAGAATGCGTAAATACACCTTTGCTGCGTAAGTAGTAGAAGCATTTGCAAACTCGTGCAATTCGCAAATTGAACTCAATTTAAATTGACTTATCCATCATGGAATCTTTAAGTTTCCTAGGTTGATAACAGTAACTAGCAAATTTTCATCCTAATCGAGCTTGCGCAGACAATTCTTGTATTAACAACTTTGCTAGAACTATTACATCAGTGAACCAACCGATAGAATCATATAATTTAGCAATAACGGAGAGAACCCTTCTTTTAGCTGGAAATTGAATAGGCTCAGAATTAACCTTGATTTGGAAAGCATCAGGCAACGTATCCCAGCGTAATCCCATAACATTTAACTGCACATGCTCAGACAGTGGAAACTTCAAAGCACGTTGGTGTTGTCCAGGAGGGCATTCAATCAGTGATCCCAGATCTGAAACGAGATGTGGTCCAATTCTATGACAGGGCTATGTCCGTGTGAATATAGTAGGAGACGCTGTAAATGACTGAGTTGCGCGCGC
>NC_046659.1:46223581-46233978 GCF_010883055.1 Belonocnema kinseyi | reverse complement strand
CAGATAGATATATAAATAGAATCGCCGAAGTGCTCCGACCGGCAATCGTGCACCTTCGAGTTTTCAAATTCAGAAGAGGAGAAATGGGTTGCGCGCGCAACCCAGTCATTTACAGCGTCTCCTACTATATTCCCACGGACATAACCCTGTCATAGAATTGGACCACATCTCGTTTCAGATCTGGGATCACTGCATTCAATAAGTAATTCGCTATCATTAGCGACCCACTTTCTTAAATAAAAACCTCCACTTTCCATCATTTGAACAATTTGGGATCGAATTTGCTTAGCTTCCGCGATATTAGCAGGATATTTGCAGGATCCACATTTGTACTTAAAATGAAATTGATATTCGAAGTGTTGAATGGGTCCGGATCAGCGAAAAAATTTTCTTTCATTTTTGTTTCTACCCCCCCCCCCCTGTTCTTACATGTGATGGTAATATATGAGCTTTAATACTACTAAATGATCGCAAGTACAAAACTTTACAATCCTTTTCTTTTGAAAAAATGGAATATAAGCTTATCAAATCTCTTATTATATCTCGAACACAAGGTTTTTACTGCTCTTTCTGAGGCGAATCAACACTCAGATCCCTGATCTAACAGTATTCTTTTACAGGCTTGACCATTATCAGTCCGAACGTCTATTAGCACATTTTCGTTTGCTAAGACAGGAATATGGTTTATGTTTAGAATTAGACAATTATAACAATATTGGTATTGTTGTGCAATTTCTTGACGCTTATCAATCGATTTTGCCCTAAATTGTGAACATCTAAATAAAGCATGATTTTCTTTACCCAACAGGCACTTAGGATTTGACAAACGCAGCATGGCTCCGCGCTGACGATGCATAGTGGTCTGGAATAGGAATTTACTGTTCATAATCGCCCACAGGTCTTATTTCTTAACTGATTTAAAAGTTTTTTTTAGAGATTCTCAGCAATTAATTTTTAATAGAATTGTGGTTTGCTTTTTTTTAAATTTGTTTACAGAGCAACAATATATAAACAAATATAGTGACAAAATTGACCATTTTAGCTTTGTGAATTTTTATCTCAAGAAAAAATACAGATAGAAACTCACTATCAGCCGGAATTATTACACATGCATTCATAGAACATAATTAATTTTCATAATATTTAACTTAATTATTATAAACAATTTCTATAAACAAATTCTTTATAAACGAGTTTTTCTTATAGCTGACTTGATTTTTCTGAACAAGTGATTGAAAATTGTCTTTAAAGTCATTTATATACTTTAAGCTTTATCAAACATAAACAATATAGATTGTTTATAATAATTTAGTTAAGGAAGTCTCCTAATCGACCGTTTCCTCGTAGAAAAAAAGGTTTTTTTCTTCAATAATTATTAGAGTCACATTTATTGCGGCGACTAACCAACGAAATTAAATAAAGAATGATTTATATGATTGTTATAAACAATTTTTTTAACAAAACTATTATTTATTGTTTTTACATGCAAAAAGGACGGTTTTCCACTGAAATTATCCGACAATAAACTAACAGTGATTCCAAAATTGGATATGGGACATTAAATAATAATTTGCGTAATTGTCAATAACAATTTCTGTAGCTTTCTACGACCAACCACAGATTGTCACGCATTGTTTTAAAATTGTGATTAACAATTACACAAATTATTATTTAATGGCCCATATACAATTTTGGAATCATTGTTAGTTTCTTGTCGGATAATTTCAGTGGAAAACCGTCCATTTTGCATGTAAAAAAAATTAATAATAGTTTTGTTAAAAAAATTGTTTATAACAATCATATAAATTATTCTTTATTTAATTTCGTTGGTTAGTCACCACAATAAATGTCACTTTAATAATTATTGGAGAAAAAAAAAATTTTCTACGATTAAACGGCCGATTAGGAGACTTGTTTAACTTAATTGTTATAAACAATCTATATTGTTTATGTTTGATAAAGCTTAAAGTATATAAATGGCTTTAAAGACAATTGTAAATCACTTTTGTTCAGAAAAATCAATTCAGCTATGAGAAAAACTCGTTTATAAAGAATTTGTTTACAGAAATGTTTATTAAAACAAAAGTTGTTAACTCATGCTAATTTTTTTGTTACAAATTATGACTCTTATAAAAAATATTAGCAACTAGCGTGAAATAAACGATTTTTTCTATGATAAAAAAACACTAATAAGAATTCGTTTATAAAAATTGTTTATAATAATTAAGTTAAATATTATTAAAATTAATTATGTTCTATAAATGCATGTGTAATAATTCCGGCTGATAGTCAGTTTCTATCTGAATTTTTTCTTGAGATAAAAATTCACAAAGGTAAAATGGTCAATTTTGTCACTATATTTGTTTACATATTGTTGCTCTGTGAAAAAAATTTAAAAAAAGAAAACCACAATTCTCTTAAAAATTAATTGCTGAGCATTTCTAAAAAAAACTTTTAAATCGGTAAAGAAATACGACCAATGGGCGATTATGAACAGTACATTCTTATTCCAGACCACTGTGCGATGACTTCGTATTTTGAGTTTTATCAGAAGATACATTTTTTGTAATCTGAAGGGGTTGCAAAACACGAATACGTTTTTCTACGAATGTATCAAATTCCTTGCACGTCGGATTGTCGGTACAAGAACCCACTAGCATTTCCCACTCCGTCAAGTTTCTTAACAATTCAGAAAAGGAGTATGTTTCTCTAGGAAATCGGTTGTAGGTTCTAAATTCTTGAAAACTACTAGACTCATTTGTTGTATCGCGTCATTTTCGCAATTCTACCACAGAATCAGTTGTCACGCTGCGGAGACTAATACAAGATTGTAAATGAGTAGAAATCAACGCTCTTTGGTTACCAAATCCGTTATTTAGCGACTTCCCAGTAATCAACAATTTTGCATCAGTTATAGCAACATGCTTTAATAAATGTTGAGCTTCATGAATAACTTAATGAATAATTTCAGTACTGCAGTCTAGTCACATTAGACAACGCTTCAATTTAATATAAAGAGCTTCATATAAATCCATATAATTTTCCTAATCTTAATAATCCCCATTGAATTCAGGTAAAATAATCTGAGGGAGTTTGACTCATGTCTGGAATTTTGTGTTTGATTTAAACTTTCTTTTAAGTTGAGGTTCGGTAGTTAACAATTTCAGATTCTCACATGATTTTCAGCGCTGTTTGGGAAGATCCAAAGGAGACTTTGTCGTCAAGTGATTGAGAGTGAGACGGTAGAGTACCAGCGTTTCAATCTATCGTTTTGACATAGGCCCTCTCCTTCTCATATGATAAAGGGAATAATTTTTGGCAGGATCCTAATCTACGATACACCTTTGTTTGGCCGATGAACAGTCACAACATTTATAGCCAGGAAATGCGATTGATTGCAAAATTATAGAGATGCCATAATGACCTCAATCACAACGTAATCAGTTTGACTCGAAGGAGCATTTTTAATTTTATAATAAGTTATGTCACTTTTAATTGAGAATTATTATGATTTCATTTGCATCAGATCAGGTCGAGTCAATGATTTCGAGTTTTTTTAAGTCAACATAGTACGTAGTCTTTATTTATTGGTAAGTTCGAGTAAAACTTGCGGCTAAGACCTCCTCGGCCATTGAATTGCTTGTCTAAATTTTTACAAAATAAACAATATAATTACTTGGCGCGAATTAGACAATTCTAACATGGTCTTCCTGGTTAACCCCCCGCGTTCCACGTGTTCTTACACGCTGAATAGTCGGGAAACCCGAGTGGTTTGTACGACGACACACGATCATTCTCGCATTATCATTATCAATCTCACATTATTCACGCGTGACATTGTGCTTGTATAATTTAAGACGTTGAGAATGTGTCACAATTCTATTGAATGTGTGAACACTGACTTTTTTTTACGAAATTCTTTATTTACTTTATCATAAACATTATTTGTTATGTTTTCTGTAATAAAAATGAACATATTAAAATTTTTATTCAAATTCAAATCAATTCTTAAATATAAAATGAGTAATACTTTTTTATTTTAATTTCTTTTTTCACGAGGTTAACATTTTGTTTACTTAAAAATGTATTGCACGGAGTGCCCACTCCCATGTATTTAGAGGGGGTGCTTATAGATTGTGGCAAAATGCAAGATCAGCGTCACCTAGGGGACGTAGCAAGAACTATTGTCTACAGCAACGGCCTCCCCTCTCTTCTCACCGTAATTTGTAGGTTATGTTGACTTCTCTTTCTGAAATAAATACATGAATAATAATAACCAATGAAACAAACCAAAAATTGAAGAAAATAAAATCTATCATCGATCAAATGTAATCAAATGTTTAAGTCTGTTGCAATCGATCTATCATAGAACGATTCCAAAAGACTTTAACATTTGATTGTTCATTCTATCATAGAACGATTACAACAGACTTTAACATTTAATTGCATTTGATCGATGATCGATTTGATTTGGTTCCATTTTTAGTTTGTGTTCTCGGTGAAGATTCATTGTGAATCCAAGTTCATCACGTAAAAAAAAAAAATTCTTGCAGCTACAGTGAACTTGAGCAGACGATAGAACTTCTATCGTCTGCTCAAGTTCATTTTGAATTCTGAACTCACACGAGCGCTATCTAGGGGACGTAGCAATTACTACAATTCTTTCGCCACTTTTCCTAAAGGAGTGGACATATCGTGATGTATTGTCTTCAATGCAAAAACAAGGAGTGATGAGAACTAGCGCGCATTTTAATTGCTATTAATCAACTTAGGACACCAAGGGATCGCCATCTTGTTATCAAACTCACAAAGCGATTGTCCATTATGTTGTTATATGTGAATATAACCTGACAATTCATTTATAACGAAATAGTTCACTTTTTTAATTAGGGAAGTGAATCTTGAACTAAATAGTTGAATTTCCAACCCAAAGATTGATTTTCTAAAAAAATAAAACTAATCCTAATCGAAACAGTTACATTTTTACGTAAAACATATGAGTTTTCTACGTAGAATAGTTCAATTTTCATTAATAACATCAATTTTCCACCAATTGAAATAACTTTTCCATGAAAAGGACAAATCTACCTTGAAGAAGATTAATGTTCTACATAAAAATAAAAATGCTGACAACAAATTTAACAGGTTAATTTTCAGTTAAAAACAGTAAATTGTGAAGCACGTACTTCGCGTACTAGCAACACAGTATACCATTTTTTTAAATAATAGCGTGCGAAGTGAACGCATATATGGCGAATTTTATCATGCGGGAATATCTTGGCTCAAAATGTGGCGACGATATGCTACAGTAGAAATGACCCCGCCTTGGCATGCCAAAATGAAACTCTCCGTGCCCGGCTTTCATCCGGGTGATTTAAAGAAAGCAAATGTTAGGTCACATGACATAGACTTGAGATAGACTTGAGATAGATAAGATTTGATGCATTTTGCTCATCCCTAAAATTGAAGTCAAAGCCAAGTGTTTCAGCAGATTTTTCCGCCGCTTTGTACAGAAACGGTCCTTTGCCCACCTCTTTGTGCTTCCCAGACATTTTAAGAAGAGGCTCCTGTCCGTTTGCAACTGCATCTGCTGTACCCAGTATAATCCTGTAGTTAAGACATTCCCGATTTAGTATTCTGCGACCATGTTGACGACGAGAGATGTAAAATCGCGGAACAGAAGACTTAAGGTGCATGCTATTGTTCATGTACATAACTTTTCGTGTCCCAATATCAAGGGATCTGAGCTCATCATTCGTCCATGGAACCACTTAAAATGAATATAGTAATACCGGGTCGGCAACCCACCCCCATCCTCCCGACAGCGCCCCAAATATGACCCAAAAATTAAAAAACTACATTTTTACGTATTACTGTTACTTTTTAGCAATTTCCGTCGTCTTTTTCATAGAACTAATTACTAGTGGACAGGCTGTATACGTACCATGACTTTTCAAACAATTTTCAATTGTTTAAACAAATGTGAATTATGTAAACAATTATTTATTCCCTACAATTTTTAAGAATAATCGTTTATTCTGATTAAAATGCAATATTTTTTCATAGTTTCTAGTAGTCAATTTGCCCAAAAACATGTAATTATGTAAACAATTAATTATTGTTTTTTTTTAATTTCTAAAAATTGAGCTAGAGATGTCCACTTTTTTCATATTGGTATCCTATGCTGCTTTTTGTTGAATAATTACATCATTTTTATACATTTCTTCTAATGTTTCAAAAATTTCTATTTGTTTGAACAACTTTTATTTGCTTAAGCAGGTATTTTTCGGTAACTAAAAACATGAAATAAAATAGAAGACATACAATTAATTACGATTTCAAAAGTATTTTTGGAAAAGTAATTATTTAAACAAATTAAATTTGTTAAAACAATTAAAAAATTGTTAATGTATTATTTCCATACTTCATACAGTCACAAACATAATTGTACTTGTTTTTATTGCATTTTTTTAGTTATCGAAAAAAACTGCTTGAAAAAATAAATAAGGTTTGAACAAATAGAAATTTATTAAACATTATAAGAAATGTATCAAAATTATGTAATTATTTAACAAAAAGTTGTATAGGATACCTATTTGAAAAAAGTGTACATCTCTGGCTCAATTTTTAGAATTTATAAAAATAAATAATAATTGTTTCAATAATTACATAATGTTTTTAGTAAAAGTTTCTACTCCAAACCAAATTAGTAATTGCTTGTATTTGGGGCTTGTTCAAAAATTCTTGCATCACGACTGTAATCTTGTATTGATGACACATTTTTGTATTAGGTCACACGTTTTAAGATATATGTATGCATAATTTGCAGGCGTAAATCTACATGCGTAATTTGTCTTAAGAAATATAATTTTTTATAGAGTTTTGTAAAAATACTACTTCTTTACTTTAAAGTGGGAACGAAGAATGCAATGTTACAACTATTTAATGATATCACTTGAGGCTTTTAATTTTACGAGTAGATCGTTCTTACCAGAGACTGCTCCTAACCTCAATATCTCCATAAACTACCATCGCATTTTACATCAGGAATGGTATTTGATAATATAAATTAAAAAGATTCCATGCTTTACATGAATACTACTTAATGTTAATTTTAGTACGTATAGAAAATAATAAATTATAATTAAAAACACATCATTTTTACACTAACTTTACTCAGAAGCAAAAAAGTGCCATTGAGCTGCTTATGATATATTTTATATTTATTGATCATTAATCACATTATTTTGTTAAACTAATAAAAGTAATAATAGTATCATTTTTTCGTCACTCAATTACCCACAAATTATCATCCGTTATCCTTACAGTTGTTACAATCGTTTTCATGAAAATAATTCTTTGCACCCTACCAATAGAAATCTCAGAGTCTATGCTAAAGATTCTCTAGGGTCAGAGAAGCTCAGAGAAATTCTCCGCTGGCAATCAGGTAGATATATTTAAAGGGACAGGTAGCTCATCTAAATGCTTCGAAGGCTTTAAAATGTCCTTACCGAAATTAAAATAAAAATACGACCATAAATAACAAGCAGAGAGGCTATATCAATAGAGTAGCCGACACTGAAGGGTCCTTTGTTAAGCGGGTTTCGATGATTTCAGATATCTAATTTTTTTTTAAATGCTTAAAATTGGAATTAATACAACGTTTCTCGCAAATGGAATGAGATACGCCAAAAAGACAACATTTTTTGAATAAAACTAGAAAAGTGTATATTAGTGTATAAGTTATAATTATAAATAAGTATAATGAGAAAATTCAGCAATTGAAAAAAAGTGTTACTAATTTGAAGAGAAATTTAAAAAGCGACCTGGGATCCTTCCCCTTCCAGTGGGACCCTTACCCCTCATACCTGTCTTGGCACGCTTAGTCGCCGGGATTACGGAAGCACAGGGTCTATTGTCGCTAATGACCCTAAATCACCTCCGATTACCGTTCCAACTTATTCACTTAAAATTTAAAAATAGCTGATGCAAACTATTTGGAAGTCATTTTTTGGGAATCTATCCAAATTTCTGACTAAAAATAGAAATTCTCCGAATCTACATATTTTCACGATTGAATGAGGGAATGTTGATATTTAATTTTTGTCTGTCTATGAGAAATGACATACCCCTGGACGCGTGAAAGCCCATAGATTCCCAAAAAATGACTTCCAAATAGTTTGCATCAGTTATTTTTAAGTTTTAAGTGAATAAGTTGGAACGCTAATCGGAGGTGATTTAGGGGCATGCGCTCCGGCAATCCCGGGAATAAGTGCGCCGAGACAGGTGTGAGGGGTAAGGCTCCCACTGGAAGTAGAAGGATTCCAGGTAGCTCGCGCTCCTTTGGGGTGCACCCGGGTTAGTGACGGCCAACTACTGTAAATAACTCTGCCCGCCCGGTACGTGACGAATATGAAAGGAATATTATATTACCGTCGCACCCCTCTTAAATGGACCATTAAAAGGGCCTTGAAAACATCCAAATCTCTCAGACTATCTCAGATACTAAATCATTCAAATCGACTCTGCTTATAGACTGAAATGGACCAGACATTTTCGCTTAAGAATACTCAGAGATTTCTATCGGTAGGGCAGTTATGATAAGACTATACTAGGTAATAAAAAGTACTACTATGTGCAATTTTATTTGCTAGGAGAATTGTTATTTAAAAAAAAAGGTTTTGCTTGAATAAAAACAATTTAGATTTATTCCGCCAGCCAGAAAATACAAAATGTCTCATCTCTGTTTTCAGGAACGGCAAAGTGACATTCAAAATCACACTGACATCCGACCCGAAGCTGCCTTTCAAAGTGTAAGTTCAATGATTACACTTTTAATATCGTATTCATTAAACTACTTTTTCGGATCAAGATTCTTACAAGAACAAAATTGTACTTCATTATTTGCATATATTTAAATACGTTTTCATCACTCATATGCTCAGCTGTATGCATTAAAACAACCATTTCATTCGGGGAAAATAAACAAAAAAACGGAGAAAACGAAAGAGTTTCAATATGAGTGATCCTAACTTCGATGAAATTATTGAGATATTCGACGCCTACTTGAATATGCTTGAAAGGCCTATTATCACTGAGAACACAGCAGAGGAAAATTTAAGCAAAGCCTTCGGATGTTGCCAATTGATCGAGAATATAATTTCAAAAGTTTATCAAGAAGAGAAAGCACTATTTTTCGAAGACAATTTAAACTATCGACTCTCGGAAAAAGGAAGATGCAACACTTTCAAATGCTCAGATTTCGAAAAGGCCTGCGATAAGATGCTCGAAAATTATTTGAAAGATTCCAGGGTTCCAACTTCAAGCATTGACATTTTATTCAACCACTACACCCGACACCGCGGACAGGAAAGATTAAGCGGTTTTCTCAAACACACTCTAACGAATTCAATGTGCATCAATTCAATACTAAAATCGGTGGTTGAATTAGGACTTCCTGTATCAGATTTGCACGAACAAGCTCTTCTTGCCACATGGGAAGAGGAAACCTGTAAAGGAAAAATGAATGAAGTTGGTAAATGCATAGATAAAATTCTGGACGACAGTCATGTTCTGAGACTCGTTAATTTAGCTCTGAAAAATGATATTAATTCAGAGACTAAAAAGGTTATTATGAAAAAACTTACATCTAGAGCATTTAAAAACGACCCTCACTTTTTTAGAGATTTTATGAAAGTCGATGCGAAATCACTTATGCAACTGCTTATTGATAATTCTGAATTCTGTGTCAATTTTTTGGATGCTGTCTTTTACTTTGGACGTAACATGACTTTTGAAGATGGTAATTGGATTTCGGAAGAAGGCATCGAGTACAATGATATCGCTAAAATTTTCAGAATCCTTCTGGAAGGATCAAACGATGTTAGCAATCAGACGAAAGAGCGATTGGATTTGGCGAAAGAAATGGATGGAAAAGTTTGGGAATGTATTGAAAAAGACTGCATACGTTGCTATAGATTAAAAGCGGAAACTTCAAGCTATTATTAAAAATATTGTGGAGTATCATCAGCATAATGTCATTCAATAAAACAATTATATTTTATATTAGTAACAAAAATCATTGTCTTTTTTTGAAGTAGAAGATGGGGTTTTATTGCGAAAAATATGTATATATATTGGGCAGATGACAATTCCGCCACAGCTACCTGTGTACCATTCCCCCACTACGCGGCGTCTACTGGTCCTGTCGAGCTGCTGTGAGTGAGCTTGGTCAGCGGGGAGCATTTGTTCCTAATGAGGCCTAAAATGTGGAATATAAAATTTTTTAAATTTCGCACTTAGTAAATCACAAATATGATATTCGAAATCTACGAATTATAACGATTCCAACGATATGTTGTTTGACTCATAGAGTTGAAAAAAAGTTTATACATGTT
>NC_046659.1:46220097-46223481 GCF_010883055.1 Belonocnema kinseyi | reverse complement strand
ATTCCATATTTTAGGCCTCATTAGGAACAAAGGCCCCCCGCTGACCAAGTTCAGTGGCAGCAGCTCGACGGTGTGAGGGGAAGCCGCGTAGTGGGGGACGGTCCACAGGTAGCTGGGGCGGAATTGACCATCGCCCATGTATATTACCTTCGGAACGAGGGAGGTAGAGGGGGAGGAGCTAAATGACGAAGAGATGGAGAAGCAGATAACAAAATTTAAGAATGGCCAAGGCAGCAGGGCTGGCGGGGTAGAGCACGAAGTGTGGCTGTCTAATACGCAATATGTTAGCGAGCGGCAAAAGAGGGTAGTCAAGAAAATATGGAGGGGGAGGGATTCGCAGGAGGGTGGAGGAAGGCTTTGATAGATAGGTAAGGTTGATAGTCTAAGGAAGGGTATAAGGATAGACAGGAAAATTGGAGAGGGGTTAGGCTAATGAATATGGTATACAAAGTGCACGCGATTGTGTTGACCGATAGGCTTCGGAAGGGTGTCGAGGGCAAAGAAATTTTGCCGCAGACGCAGGCGAGCTTTATGGATGGCAGGAGCACTATCGACAATATTTAAGTTTTGCAGCACGTGGTGGATAGAGAATTAGCGACAAAGGGGTCAAAAGTCTGTATGTAGAGACGAAAGATCTGTTGAGGGGTGGGAAGGAGTTTTCGGAGGGTTTCTGGATGAATATGGGGCTAAGGCAAGGGTGTTAACTTAGTCTAACGTTTTTTGTGATTTTAATTGCTGATATGGAAAGTAAGTTAGAGACCGGGGTGGTAGGGGAGTTACGGTAGGAGGGCTCAAGGATATAGTAAATCGCATATGCAGATGAAATAGTGTTGTATCAGAAAGCGAGGAGGCTTTAAAGGAGATGATGAAGAGGTTTGGAAGATACCTGGATAAGAAAATACGGAAAAGTTCAAGCCTACGATGTTAAGGAAAGGATTTGGAAGGGATGAGGGAGGGGAGTAGAAGTGGAAGGGTAAGGCGGCACAGAAGGTGAAACAGTTTTTGTACCTGGGCTTCCTGCTTCGGAGGAATGGGGGAGTGGATGGGCATGTGAAAGAGAGAGTGAGAAAGGCATATGTGATGATCAGGCAGGTGTGGGGTTTGGGAAAAAAGTTGTTCGCAGAAGATTTTAGAAGAAGAATGAAATTTTTCGAAGCACCAGTAATGAGCGTGTTATTTTATGTAGTGGAAGAGTGGAGCTGGGAGGAAAATGAGGAGGTAAATAGGATACAAAAAAGGTATGCAAAATGTACTCTTGGGCTGGCAAAGAATACGACTAAGGGACCGTACTTAAATTACGTAACAGCTCAAGAGGGGGGGGGGGGTAAGACACTGTGTAAATTTGTTACAGTTTCATTGTTAAAGAGGGGGAGGGGTCTAGAGACGGCTGATAATGCGTCACGTAATTTATGTACGGCCCCTAATTATATTGCCAGAAGGGAGATGGCAAGAACGAGTTTATGGATTATAACAGAAAGTCAGGCGAATAATTATGAAAAGAAATTGTTCAAAAAGGCGGTAAGTAAGCTGGTTAAGGAGTTTTGGTGGGAGAAGGAGAACAGGAGAGGGAGTGGGATGATGGAGGATGAAAGCGAAAGCTATTTTAGAACAAATGGACTGCAGATGGATGTAAGGTTGGAACACTGTTTAAGGGATTGCGAGGAAGTGAAAAGGAGCTTGGAGGTGTTGATGCTTGAAAGGGCGGACATAAGGGAAGTAGCATGGGTGAATGGAGTATTGGTTATTAGTCGCGAAGGTAGAGTTTGGCGATGCGAGGCAAAGCGAAAATTTAGGAACATGCATGTAAGGCGAAGCGAGGAAAGCAAGGCGATAAGAGCGAGCGGCCTTAAAGATAATGTGTAGATAGATGTTAGTTTTGAAATATAATTTTAAGAAAATTCCGTAAAAAATGGAAGTGTATGAAAGTCAATTTTTCAAGGACAGCAGGCTGAAATATAAACGTTTATCAATACCGTCGGAAATTGTCAGTAAGACTAACGCGAATATTATTAAAAATCCCTGCTGTCTTTGAATTGTGATTACTCGTTAAAAATAGGAGGCTTGCACATATTACATGACGCTATTTAAAGTGATTCCGAAAAATTCATTTAATTCTCATGCAACTTAATGGAGCAAAAACTTATTTTATATTTCTTTATAATGCTCCTCTTTTCAAAATTATATTTAATATATTTATTCATATATAAGAAAATATTTATAATTTTCTCTTCTCTAATTACGAGTGGTTTCAATTTTCGATTTCAACTTTTGTTTTTAAATGTTTCATGAGCGAATAGTTTAGTTTTAGAACTTTTATATTGAGTCAAAATTCCTGAAGTGGGCCACTCAAAATCGACCGGTGATTTTCATAAGTATTTTAGGTTATTTTTCAAACATTTTCAAAACGTTATAAACATATTAATATTTTCAAGATTTTTTTTAAATCGCGATATTTCAGTGAATAATTTATGAATCTCAACGAAAATTTGCTTACATTTGTAAAATTAATAGAAGAGCATAATAAAATATGATTGACGTAACAAAATTATTATTTGTTATAAATAATTAATTTTGCAATAAACAAATGCTGAAAAAAACTTCTTCTCGTCGAAGGAGAATCTTTTTTTAAAATTATATTCTTCAAACTATTCCCTAGGTAACTTTGCAATAAAATTAGTGTGCTCTCTCATAGGAAAAAAGTTATAAACATTTTAATATGCTGAACAGCGGCCATTGCGAAACGTTCTTTTAAATATTCTTCGTGCCTTTTATATTCATCTAGTGTTCAGATCTCAAATTCGATTTAAAACAAAATGTTTTGCCCATTCAAAAAGTTTTTTCGTTGTAATAATTTTGCCTTGCAAGCTGGCGCGGCATCAATTTCTTTTTACACAACCACCTATGCCGTCGCAAGCACTTTGACATGCGATTTTTCGAAGAAATGCGATTTTGCTTTTACGTTGAAATCTTTCTCGTGATGTAATAAACTTATAAAATTGAACCAGTTCTTATATTGAAATCCAGCCTTTATAGTAAACTAAGTACACGTGCAATTATGTTTGATCTTAACTCCAATGTTGCGATTGTATCGCACCCTGAAACTGAAACTAGTAGTTTTCAGAAAAATCGAGCTTGACTACAAATTCACCTGTTGCAAGCGAATTTTTCAGCTTATTCAAATATTTTCCTTGAGATTCGGCAATAAAATCGTGTTTTAAAATATCTCGTAAAGTTTCTCTTAATTAACAGATTAATATTAATTAAAAGTAAATGTTTTTAAAAATAATACTACACCTAAGAACTAAAATTAACGTTCCAAAAAATTGCAAACTATTTCTTCAAATTAGGGAGCGTTCACATATGAAGTCACGCTTTATTTCAATC
>NC_046659.1:46218756-46220087 GCF_010883055.1 Belonocnema kinseyi | reverse complement strand
CCCTCCCCTCCGTACTCATTGTCACGCTCAATCACGACTTAACGAGACCCCACCTATAATATTACGTCACGTTCTTTCGGCACCCCCTTTCACATTTTTTAAGTAATTATAAAGTACCTTTCGGAATCTTCTGAAATATGGGAATCAAACGTTACATGAAAATAATAAAAAATATAAACCTGCTTATTAACAGTTTTTTATTTTTCCCAAAGAGCATATCAAAATAGCTACGATATACGAGTATATGGACTTAATACTTTTCAGGTTGTCATTTAAAAACAGGAAAACCCTCTGTGACATCACGCACAGAATGAACCCCCCCCCCCCCATATTTCACGATTCATCACACTTGACAAGACCCCCCCCCCTTGCCCCTCGGTGCGTGACATCATAAGTGAACAGTCCCTTATTGCAAAAGTTCTGTGATGAGAGTTACAAGAGTTATGCGTAATTCATGATATACATTTTTAGTTATTAGTCTGAAAAATGTAGAGATAGACCATGGGCTGACAACGTAAATGGGAGCGTGATACGGATAAGGCCAATTTTCACATGAGATGTTCGTCTAATGATGAGGAACGTAAAAATGGGTGCCTGGCAGGTGTGAGTGGATGCGTTCACCTGTGGCGACCTGTCAAAGGTGCGAATTTTTGGCAGTTAACTTACGTGACTCGGATAAGGTTGAAAATTGGTGTACATGTAGGGGCTGGCATTAGAAATAGCACCTGCACATTGCCAGGCACTTACCTGGATGCAAGAGTATTGCCAGGCGGCTTCGAAGTCGCCGGAAACTCAGATGAAATTTCTTGAAATTGATTTTACAGGAAAAAGTTTGAAACAAAAGTTGGTCCACTCCCGGAGATGCATATTTTCATTGGTATATAATTTTTTGATAAAATTGATATATTTCGAGAAAACATCGATTAAAGAAATACCATAACAATAAAAAGCCCTTTTTATTGACAAGTGATTTTTTCGAAAATTATTAAGAGACAAAAGGTACTCTATTACAGGTACAGGTTCAAAATGTTAATATTTACCAAGTTATTCGCATTTTCCCTTCTTTTTCCCATTTTTCAATCACCTGCTGTATCTTTAGCAATTTAAAAGGTGCGCTCAAAATTAGTACACGAATAAAGTAAGTCTTGTGCAATGAATTGGCGTCAGCCACTTTCAATTAAAACAATAACTTATTCTGCTATAAATAATCATAATCAGTCACGTTCTCCGCTTCTGATTATCGTAGAAAGTTGTAATAAAGATGAATATGATTATAAAAATTAAACAGCAAAATCGCTTTACTTTAAAATACCCATTATTTATTATTGTTA
>NC_046659.1:46208892-46218656 GCF_010883055.1 Belonocnema kinseyi | reverse complement strand
ATTGTTGTTTGCAATATCTGAATAAGTGATTCCAGGCCGACTTCAAGAAATACATGTAATGTACATTTGATATAAAACTGTTGAAAATAGCGTATAAAGTTGCACATTTTAGGCCCAATACAGTGTGAAGTACGACTATTTATTAAACAATTTCTCAGCAATTGCGATTCATCTTCACTGAGGTTTTCTTCTTCGCTTTGAAAACCGCTGCCGCCAGCTGTAAACGAAACAAACCATTTATGAAAGGAAATATAATAATAATTGTTTTATTGCATATAAATACATTTATATTTATTATTAATTTATTACTTATATTATTATTGTCTTTAGTTGTTGTAATATACTGCTCTGATTGTTATGAAGCTCAACAATTTGTATTTTAAAATAGCATAATAGTGTCTCCAAGTATAGAACTCCATTAGAAATGCACCACCAAGAATTTTTAATGCCTACGCCAATGACCCACGCTGGGTCTGGGAAACTTGACATTCGTCACGGTAATAAAGATCGAACGTATCTCGTCGACAAAACATAAACTTTAACAATAATAAGTAATGGGTATTTTAAAGTAAAGCGAATTTGTTGTTTAATTTTTATAATCATATTCATCTTTATTACAACTTTCTACGATAATCAGAAGCTGAAAACGTGACACTGATTATGATTATTTATAGCAGAATAAGTTATTGTTTTAATTGAAAGTGGCTGACGCCAATTCATTGCACAAGACTTACTTTATTCGTGTACTAATTTTGAGCGCACCTTCTTTTAAATTGCTAAAGATACAGCAGGTGATTAAAAAAATGGGGAAAAAAAGAAAAAATGCGAATAACTTGGTAAATATTAACATTTTGAACAAATACTCCTTATTCATCTTGGAGTATACCTGTAATAGAGTACTTTTTGTCTCTTAATAATTTTCGAAAAAATCACTTGTTGTCAATAAAAAGGGCTTTTTATTGTTATGGTATTTTTTTAATCGATGATTTGTCCAAATATATCAATTTTATCAAAAAATTATATACCAATGAAAATATGCATCTCCGGGAGTGGACCAACTTTTGTTTCAAACTATTTCCTGTAAAATCAATTTCAAGAAATTTCATCTGAGTTTCCGGCGACTTCGAAGCCGCCTGGCAACACTTTTGCATCCAGTTAAGTGCCTGGCAATGCGCAGGTGCTATTTCTAATGTCAGCCCCTACATGTACACCAATTTTCAACCTTATCCGAGTCACGTAAGTTAACTGCCAAAAATTCGCACCTTTGACAGGTCGCCACAGGTGAACGCATCCACTCACACCTGCCAGGCAACCATTTTTACGTTCCTCATCATCAGACGAACATCTCATGTGAAAATTGGCCTTATCCGTATCACGCTCCCAATTACGTTGTCAGCCCACGGTATAAGAGTAGAAGTGTGTCCAGAAGCTCAGCGGTAGGGGCAGCGCTCGGTGTGGTGCGTATTGGATGAACTTACATAGTGAAAATCATCTATTAATGATTTGTAAATTTCATACGTTTTCCATTAAAAATGATTAAATTCGTTTAATTACTCAATTTTACTTTTGAAATTTTTACGACGTTGTAGCATTTAAGATGTGAATGTGTTTAATTGTGAATATTCCTATGATTTTTAATTCAGCATATTTGGAAGCTTTGAATAATTGGAAATTTTGACAATTTCCTATTTCCAATTGTGCAACTATGCAAATTAAAATTTTAATTTGTTTACTTATTCTAATATTTAAAATTGTTTAACTTCAAATTCCTCAACTTAAGAATTAAATATATCATTTAAAAAATGTCCAGTCTGTTTACAATCATTGGGTATTCTTTACAGACTCAGCGTGCCAGATTTTACACCTTTCACTGCTGTCTTAAAGTTTGCTGCGGAGGAGTTCAAAGTAACCCCAGCTACGTCAGCGATAATAACTGACGATGGTGTCGGAATTAATCCACAGCAAACAGCGGGTATGTGGCATTATCGAACAAAAATTAATATTTAAAACTTACCTGCAAGAAGAAAGTATAAAACTCAGTAATTTATACAAAAAATCATTCTATTCATTTCAGGAACCATCTTTCTGAAACATGGCTCAGAACTCAGATTAATCCCCAGAGATCGAGTTGGAGGAATTAGTTGATTATAGAGTTTTATATATTGATACATAAAAAATAAGCATACAAGATAATTATATTTTATTGTTCATTTATGCAATATGAAATTTCTTCGTTATTATAATTTTTTAAAGTTTGTATTTTAACTTATACGATTCGCTCACTTAATATTGATTTGAAATAAAAAGTATGTTATAAATAATCAGATTTCTTAAGCTTCAGAATGGAATAAGTAGATATTTAATTTTTTATTGACGAACAACTTTTTCATAAAACATTTCAAATTAAAGATTTTGTAATATCTTTACATGGCACTAATAGTTTCAATCGTTATTATGCTGAATGATCTCCTGAATCCGACTCTATGAGGTGCTTTCACCATTTCCTGGCCATGCTCTTCATATGGTTCTTTAAACATTTTTACAAATTATGCCTTATCTCCTGAAATTATCGAAATTTTAACATAAGTGTTTCTAAAGCTATAAGGTACACGGTAAAAATTTGGTTAGGAAACTTTACCGAACTTTTAAGTATAATTGGAATATATGGACCAAAAGGAGAATGTTTGACATTATTGTAATAATTTGTGTCTTGCGAAATGTTAAAAAATAAATGTCAGTTCCTTAAACTTTAATAACGCAGATTAAATTTTCCAAATGTACAGTAAAAATTTTCAAAAGTAATCATTAATGCACGTGGTTTAATTATTGAAAACTATTCTGTCACACATTCAGGAAAAATTGGATAAAGTTTCGTGCTTGTTAAGTAATGTTTGCAAATGAAAAATCGCAAACTTTACGTTATGCATTGACAATAATTCTCTTAAAATCGGTTACAGAATGATAAATTTCGGTTATTCTTTGTAGGTAACAAATGTATTATTTACTTGAATATTTGGCGAAGTTTTAAATGGATTCTAGAGAAAAATTAATTTTGGTTATGTTATAATCTCCTGCATATTTTCTGAAAGTTTGTCCACTGTGAGCGAGTTTTTCATTTTTGCTACGTTAGACTTTATACGACAGTTTGGTAAACCGATAGTCACGGAGTATATTCCATCACCTCTCTAATCTTTCAGGATCGTATGCAAGTACTGAGAACCTCGAAGATATTCAACAATTTTCTAATTTCGAAAAAGGTGTTTAATTTTCAAATTTCTTACAGACCTCATTTGTAAAATTGCAAAATAAAATGAGATTTCATTAAAGTAGGAAATTAAAAATTTAATTATCATGAATGGAAGTTGACGCCCCTGGCGTCAACCAAAACCTTATATCCTCGTCATCATCACTTTTTCGTACTTTATTCCTCTTTGAAATTAAAATTTGTAATTAAAAATAAAAATGGTTGATATCTTGAATAGTTTAAAAATTGTAGGTATTGACTGTGATGAATGAGAATACATAAATGACATAAATGGTCAAATTATAAAAACTGTTCTAGATATCGAACAAATTTTCAGCATGTATCGGCAGTATATGTGTGCAAACTTCTCAGTAAAATCCGTAATAATCAGTTGGATGGATAAGGCTGTAGAGGTGAGCATATGTAAAAAATTAAATTTTTTTACAATTGCTAAAAAATGATAAATTTTTTATTCAAGAGAATAAAATAGATTTCTGTAAAATCTTACAGAAAATGTAGTATCGGCAAAGACCAATGACTCTAGCCACTCCTTCAATTTAGAATTTAAATGGTAAAATAAATATTTTAGTTGATTAATACGGTACCATTTAGAAGATGTAGAGTTGAAAACTTAAGTTTAGATCTTCAAAATTATGCAGTATTTTTGTTTATACATTTTTAGTATTGTAGAGTGTTTAATTGTATTCAAAATTGAATTATGTAAAAAAACATTCGAAACTACATGATAAATTGTACATATTAAAAATTAAAGTATCTTCAACTGCAAATCTTGAATACAGACTTATTTCAAGAAGAGATAATCAAACCCTGGCGGACCGAAGGAACCGAATAGAGCCTCTACAAAGTACCCGTAAAGACCCCATTGGGTCCCCATTCGGTTTCTTTTTAAAAAACTCAACAAAAAAAATCAACTTTTTAATTGTTGAAATTTGGATTCTACGTTAAAATTTGCATTAGAAACTCACGGAGTAATCGTAATACTTTTTCTTGCAGCGTTAAAAACTTTAAAATATAAAATACCTGTCATTTACATGGGCCGAAGGCGACTTCAAGTGCATCTTCTTTTATTAGCAGTTAATAAGCGTTCCATCGGTAACATTAAGAATTTTGTCTGGATGCTAGCGCCACGCAGTGGAAACCTCAGACAACAACGCTGCGATGCAAGTGAGAGAATTTTATTTTTAAACTTCGCGCGCACATACTACTTGAGCTATTATGGATGCACTTGAAGTTACCTTCAGCAGAAGTTAGTGATATTTTATAAAATTTTTAACGCTGCAAAAAAAAGTATTGCGGTTACTCTATGAGTTGCAGGGAAATTTTCTCAAGATATGTGTGTTATTCATATTTTCATATGCATAAGTTTCAAGCAATATAATTAATAAATCCTGTAAAGCGTATAAGCTTGCATATTCGATTTAATTCCTGAAATTCTAACCTAATTTAATTTAAGAGATTTTATATAAACTTAATTTTCAGTTTGTTAAAGCTCAATTTTAATGGCTAGATTATTTTGCATCAAAAAGTTTTCAAAAAATTAGACGATGCAAACATTTAAAATATTAAAAATTAAATAATTTACGGTTTCAAGATTAGAAAATTCCAAATAAAAAATTATCCAATGTTTTTATTAACTTCTCATAAATTTAAAAACTCGCTCATCAATTAAATATTACAATAAAAATGTTTGCTGAAACGGGCCCCAGATGTTCTTTGACGGCCCTAACGTACTCGTACGTTAACTTTATAGCAGCGTTGCGAAGTGACGCGTGACGAGGTTTTCTACGTAAATTACCTAAATGAAATAATTATGTTGACAACAGTAGAAAACCGATAAATTGCATGACAAAGATGGCGGTTATCTGTTTTGACCTTTTGAATTTCGTAGCGCGCGACATAACCTCCTTCAAACCTTAATTAATTTGAGGATTATAGATATTGAACTAACAAACGGTTAAAATGACGAGAAAGAAGATTTCTACGAGGAATCCAAATATCTCATGGAAAGTGCTAAGTTTTGAAACAGTGAAAGCAAAATTTAACAATATAGACAAAAGTGTAGCTAACTGCCTATTTCACGATAAACTATTGACCTTCTAGGTCATAGGTACGTAAATAGTGTTGAATTATTATTAATTTTTGCAATGATATCATTATTATATATTATATTTATTATAATACTTCAATTATATTTTAACCTACACTCGAAAGAATTGTTTATAAATTACACTGCAAAAAATAAAAAAAAATTCACAACTAAAAATGGTAAAATCACATAGAAAATTTTCTGTAAAATTATCACTTGTATTATAGGGAAAATGCCATTTTTGAGGTTAAGAATCCAAATGAATTTGTAACTTTACCACTTTCAGTATTGCAATCATGGAGAATAGATATAAGGAGACCAAACTGTAATGCATGGACTTTACCAAAAAACGGCCACTTTTCTGTTGCCAGAAGTACGCACGCAATCATGTGTAAAATCACACTTACGTATAGTTCAAAACTTTCCGAGCGTGGCGTGCCAGCTGCACTTAAAAAAATATGGCCGCCTCCATTGTTTTGTTTTGACAGGTCGCTTGAACAATTAAATAATTAATAATCAGACAGGATTTTGTGAAATGTTTGTGGTATAAAAAATTATTCGCCATGGAAGAGGTAGGTAGTATGTTTATGAAATATGAAATTACTTTTACCAACACTATGCGTGTGAGAGATATTCGACGCGCTCGTAACAAAAACAATAAACATACAACTTACACCACTCTGAAAGTCTTATACACTATACATTTAAAAACACACTTATTGGAAACTTTCGCTTTTATACAGCGATTTTTAATTTTAACATCCTTACCTTTATTCACAAACTATTAATTTTTCAATCATTATCTACTTATATTTGACTCGCGTTTACATCGGAGGCCATATTTTTTTAAGTGCGGTTGACACGACACGCTCGGGAAGTTTTGAACTACACGTGAGTGTAATTTTGCACATGTGTATGTGGGCACTTTCAGCAACAGTAAAGTGTTCATTTTCAGTTCCACTAGTTTGGTCTCCTTATGTCTATTGTCCATGATTGCAATATAGCATGACATTGTAAGAATACATTTTCTGCTCGTGAATCTGTCATATTTAAGGTAGGTAATAAAGGGACCCTCTTTGAAAGTGGACAAGTTTTGCAAGATTGTGAAAGTACAAAAAGTAGTAAAAATCCCTTTTTCGAACGTAACCTTGTATTTTGAAAATGGGAAATTGATATAAATCGCATTTATGCAGGTTTTAATACAGTAAAATTAGAAGTCATTGTTCAATTTCCAGGGTGCGGAAAATAACAGAAAATTTGTAAAATTACAATGATTTGTAAAAATGTTGTCAGGAATTGGTAAAAATAATAAAAATGTTCTTTATATTGAAAATGAATCCAAATGTATTCAATAATATGTAAAAGCTTAACGAATAACCTCTTAAAGGAGAATTACCCGATTGCAGTAATTCTTTTTAATAAAATATATTCTTACAATTAAAGAAAAGCATTTTTGCATAAATAAGAAAAATATTTCAATATTAAAACATATATTATAGGAAGATTAAAACTTTACAGAAATCGAATAAATTCAATGAATCAGAGAAACTCCAAAAATATCGATTGCATGTGTTTCAAGTTTGCTGAATGGGCTTAGCTGCCATTAAATATTTAAATTATTGTCTAAGTTTTCTTTACTATTCAGTTAGGTTTATTATTTATTTCGTGCATTTGAAGCCAATGCAGGTCAAAATTTGACGCTTCAAACTCTGGAAACCTACGTCTCTAGCTTTCAGCGCCACTAAACGAATCTTTCGCAACCTCGTTAGTCTCACACTGCCTCTCTGACTCTCTGAGTATGGATAAGTTAGTGGAGTGTGGCGAAAAATGCCGTATAAAGTATAAGAAGACTTTTACTGGACGCTCAGATTCATATGTGCTTTCCATCCGGGTTTGAAGTTAGGCTTCGAAAAAAAATATTTCTATATAAATTGCATGAATCAAATTGACTATTTATCTAGAAAGCCATCACTTTTTCGAAGCCCAACTTCAAGCCGGAGGGAAGCCATTTATAAACGTATGGACCTCCACGATGTACAGTATTGTTTTTATTTGAGCAGTGGTAGTACGACAGGGAATTTCCTTGCGGAATTATAATTTCTATTTTGAGACAGGGAATTTTAGTAAAAAATATATATATATATATATATATTATATATTTACATAAATAAATAGCTTATTTATATGCAGATTTATTTCCTTTTTATGCCCTTTCCTTTTCATATATATTAATTAATGTAAATTTAATAATTTGAAAAATATTACTACCATTAATAACGTTTTTACTTCGGATACTGGAATTACGAATATTTGTGAAAATTCAAATATTTTTTGTTAAAATGCCATAACCTACAAATTTACAAATCATTGCGATTTTACCGAATCTGCTTGAAAACTTACATAACCTGAAAGTTAATTTCCCGGCTGAACGTGGATACTCGCTATTGTCTGTGAAAACGCTAGTTTAAAAGTAGGACCTGTATACGGACCTACTATGAAAATGGTAAAGTAACATAAAATTTTTTTTACAGTGTAGTACACGTTCAAATAATAATAATAATAATAATAATAAATTATTTTACTTTTATCACACTAATTATTGATTAGTTTTAATGACATTATTGTAGTCATCGCTGATAAATGTTTACTGATATTTGTGTATTACTTTTTTTCAGGAAACTGTGCCTATTCATCTTGCCTTAATTTGTAAAATTATAAATTACAATTGCAACACGACCGGCACGCACACGTCCACAAAACCACATGCAGATGTTATGTACTTATGTCAGATCAGACAAACCACAGCCATCGAAATATTCACGACTTCCACATCGACTTAATTTACATTAATTTACACAATGTAGAAAACTTCAGCGCAAAATTGAAAATTATTCTATTATTTTGAATGCACGATTTTTCCAACTGTCTAAAATGCCACCATAAGAATAAGATACCTCTGAAACTGATTCACTTCTATTTCCATAGCGACCGTCATACGGATTTCTATTCTCCCAAAGAGAACGTGTTTTCAATATATTTAATTCCTTCTAATTGTGCCAGTAACACACCTCACAGAGATATTTTTTATGCCTCAGAGGTGGTCATATTTTGATTTTATTTAATTCCTTCTAATTAGTTCACAAAATATGTGTAATAAGTTGTTTTAATTCCTTCATGCGAAATATAAGTTTTGAAATTTTAATTCTAAGCAATTCAGCTCTGCCTCTCTAGAGTTAAAATTATTTAAAATCGCACATTTGAATAGATTTCTTTGGCGCATTTTTTAGGACGTTTAAATAAATTATTAAAATATAAATAAATATAAATTTGAATATTTTTCGAATTTATAAGTTATAGAAAGGTTCGATAATGAAAAATAGAATAAATAAATGCAAGAAATTTAAATTAGATTAAAATACAAATTAAAAATCCTATTTAACGTCCAATAATCAAACTGATGCAAACTCCTGTTAAAAACAAGAATACAACAGCCAAATTTGGACCACAACGAATAAAAAAAAATTCAATTGTAATCTGAAAAAAAATTTCGGACAAAAATAAAAAAGATGAAAGAAAAATAAGAAGGCAGCCAACCACACCCCCTTCCTTCTCTTTTTCTTTCTTTCATATTTTTTATTTTTATCATCATCCAGATGCAATAAAATAACATTAAAAATGAAAAGAAAAAGAAAAGAAAATTGCATTACCAACGTTTCCGTACTCATACAGTTCGCTCATCAAGGCAAGAAAAATTTAAATGGTAGAAATTCAAAGCACCCACGAACAGGTGCTCTCTCTTTGATACCTAATAATCGAATGGGGGTCAGTAGGCCAATCTGTTGTAAACACAATATAAATATCTGTCACAATTACATCAGAAATAGAGAAAGTAAAAGAAAAACAGAATTCATGAAACAGCCTCGTTAAATGTAATTAATCATATTAGCATAACTTTTGTTCAACTTAGCCAAATCGGTTTTTAAATTAATAGATAATTTTTTTTTGGTTTTTAGTATCAAGCATTTCCATGAATTCCCTCTTTCTCTCATTACTTTCACTATGCAAAATTTGAACATTATCCCAGTCAAACTCATGGTCAACATCAACAAATGCCTTTGTATGTCTGGCAAGAACACTCTTGTAACAGCGTTCCAAACGAACATCACATTTGTGTTCCTCTATCCTAGTGTTAAAAAGTCTGCCAGTCTTTTCCACGTAATTCATCTTACAGATCCTGCAAGTGATCTCATAAACAACACCACCCTTTTCAAAATTATCTAAAGGATCTTTGCAAAAATTTATCACTGAATCGATTTTAAATGGTATACGGGAAATAGTATGAATTTTACATTTTTTAAGATAGGTTCAATAGCAGAGAGAAATAGAGAGTCACAATGCATTAGAAATATCAGT
>NC_046659.1:46198955-46208792 GCF_010883055.1 Belonocnema kinseyi | reverse complement strand
TGAAAATTAAAATTCGAAAATTTTTTCTAAAGCCTCCAGGGGACTTCGTTTTTGCACGAAAAAATTTTATGTGCCCTTATTGCATCCGGACCCACAATTATAAACAGTTAAATTCATTCAAAAAATACGAATTTTCAACAAAAGAAATTAATTTTGAACTAATTGTAAGATTACGAATCTTTTACATATAAAATAAATTTTAAAGAAATTAGTTCAACTTTCAACCACAAGTTGTATTTTCAACAAAATACTTGAATCCTCAACTAAAACAAATTAGTTTTCAACCCAAAAGTTCAATCCTTAACCAAATAGTTAAATTTTCATTTAAAAAATTGAGTTTTAACCCAGAATATAAATTTTCAAGAAAAGAGATGAATTATGAAGAAAGTAGTTTAACTTTTAACCAAAGAGTCGAATTTTCAATAAAAAAATATCAATTTTTTACAAAAAACGAAATAGTTGATATTTCAGCCAAAGAAGATTTCAAATTATAATTTAATAAAAAATTAATTTTTAACCAAAATAAGATTTTTTAATATAATAGTTCAATTTTTAACAAACGATGAATTTTCAACTAAGATTAAGAATCTTCAACCGAAACAATGAATTTTGAAGAAAGTAGTTTAACTTTCAACCAAAAAGTTGAATTTACAATCTAAGAAGATGATTTTTTAACGAAAAATCTAATATTTGATATAAAAACAAAAAAAGATTTTGTTTTAAATTAGATACAGTTAAATTCATTCAAGAAATACGAATTTTCAACGATATTCTTGAATTCTCAACTTAGAAAAATTAATTTTAAAACAAACAGTTAAATATTCGATTAAAAAAACGAATTAAAAAAAATTTTTTACTAAAATAAATAAATTTTTAACTAATTTTAGTACAATTTTTAACCAAATAGTTCAATTTTCAGTTTAAAGTTGAGTTTTAACCCAGAATATAAATTTAAAAAAAAATGAATTTTCAACTGCGAATATGAATCTTGAACCAAAAAGATGAATTTTGAAGGAATTAGTTCAACTTTCAACCAAAAAGTTGAATTTACAATCTAAGAAGATAATCTTTCAACAAAAAATGTAATATTCGATATTACAAACAAAAAAAGATTTTGTTTTAAATTAGAAACAGGTAAATTTATTTAAAAAATATGAATTTTCAACGAAATATTTAAATTCTCAACTAGGAAACATTAATTTAAAAACAAACAATTGAATATTCAGTCACAAAAATTAATTAACGAAAAATGTTTTACTAAAATAAATAAATTTTTAACTAATTTTAGTTCAATTTTTAACCAAATAATTAAATTTTCAGTTAAAAAATTAAGTTTTAACTCAGAATATAAATGAAAAAAAAAACAAAACAAAAAAAAGAAGTTTAAACTGAGATTATGAATCTTTAACCAAAAAGATGAATTTTGAAGGAATTAGTTCAACTTTCAACCAAAAAGTTGAATTTACAATCTAAGAAGATGATTTTTTAACGAAAAATCTAATATTTGATATTGCAAACAAAAAAAGATCTTGTTTTAAATTAGAAACAGTTAAATTCATTCAAAAAATACGAATTTTCCACGATATTCTTGAATTCTCAACTTAGAAAAATTAATTTTAAAACAAACAGTTAAATATTCAGTTAAAAAACTAATTAAAACATTTCTTTTTACTAAAATAAATAAATTTTTAACTAAAAGTAAGATTATGAATCTTTCACCAATGAACTGAATTTTAAAGAAAGTAGTCCAACTTTAAAGAGAGTTGAATTTTCTACCTAAAACATTGAATTTTCAATTAAAATACTTAAATTCTCAACTAAAACAAATTATTTTTCAACCAACCAATTCGATTTTTAACCAAATTGTTAAATTTTCAGTTAAAAAATTGAATTTTAACCCAGAATATAAATTTTCAAAAGAGATTATGAACCTTTAATAAAAAATAAATTATGAAAAAACAGTTAAATGTATATGAAGTATACGAATTTTGAACAAAATACTAGAATCCTTAACTAAAAAAATTAATTTTCAACTTAACAGTTTAATTTTCTGACAAATAGTTAAATTTCCAGTTTAAAAAATTAATTTTAACCAAAAAAATATTTCCACAAAGAAGTATCGTTTTCAACCAAAAAGACGTATTTTCAACTAAAATTATGAATCTTTAACAAACAAAAATATATGAATTTTAAAGAAAGTAGTTCAAATTTTAACCAAATATTAAACTTTAAATCATAAACAGTTGCATTTTCAACCAAATAGTTAGATTATCAATGAAAAAAGAAACGTTAAACAAAAAAAACTAATTTTTAGCAAAGTAGTTTTATTTTAAGCAAAAGAGATGAATTTTGACCTAAGATTATGAAACTTTAACCAAAACAATTAATTTGAAAGAAAATAGTTTACTTTTCAACCAATAAGATGAAGTTATAATCTAAATGAATTAATTTTTAACAAATAGTTTAATAATTCATATTTCAACCGAAAAATATTTAATTTTAAGTCAGAAACAGTTAAATTTATCAAAAAATTGAAATTTTTAATAAAATATTTGAATCCTCAACTAAAAAAGACTAATTTTCCGCCAAACAGTTGCATTTTTATTTTAAAAAACGCGATTTTCTAACAAAAAATACATCTCAATAAATCTCATGCATTTTTCAATTAAAAAGTTAAATTTTCAGTTCAGAGGATTAATTTTCTACCAAAAAGTCAAATTTTTAACAAAATACATGCATTTTCAACCAAATAATTAAAACTTTAATTAAAAAATATACATTTATAAACAAAAGTTAAATAGTTGAATTTACAATAAAAAAATTAACTAGAAAAAACGATTTATCAACAAAATAGTTGAATTTTTTTAAATTAGAATTAATTTTTAACTGAAATTACGAATCTTTAATTGAAAAATTACTGCATTTTTGAGGCGAAAATACAAATTTTCAAACCCGAAATTGTGAATTTTCAACAGAAAAGTTAATTTGAAACCGAAACAGATTAGTTTTTAATCATAAGGATGAAGTTTTAATCAAATATTTCCAGTTTTAAACAAGAAAGATGAAATTTCTACAAAAAAAAAAATGAATTATTAAGTCAAAAAACGAATTTTCAAGAAAAGAATTGAATTTTCAACCAAACAGGATGACTTAATGTATGCACGGCCCCTAAACAGAATTAGGATTCATTTAGATACAAAAAAACATTAAATTTTCTTCTTTTCAGACATGAACTTGTGTATATTCCCAAATCAGATCCGATTCAAGATATCTTACGAAAACCTAGTTTGTAGAAGTGGAGCCAGTTTTATCACAGCAATGCCACTTATCATCATACTGTCAATTTTATATGCATTTAGACACTATCATTAGTTTAATTTTACGTCGATTAATCTTCATAAAAGTCGATTAGTCTCACACCCTATAAGTACAAAATTGTCTTCATTTAAATTTCGACTCTTGGCCAAAGTTTCTACATTTTTTAGCATTTTCCATTTTCTATTGCGTTTTAATCAAGTAAAAGTTTTGAAAGGTTTCTCATACTTAAGAATCATAATGTATTTTAAGCTATCCTTTTTCCATTCTGGACTATTCATTGAATCCAAGGTTATTTGGATTTTTGTAATAACTTGTAATAATTATTAATTGTAAGCTGCTGACATTTTGAAAATATTTTATAGATGTATATTTTTCCGAACAAATTAAAAATCGAGTTTTTCATTTCAAAGATGACAGCTTCTGACGAAAATGGAATAATTTTCAAGAAAATAGTTGAGTTTTTAAACAAAAGAGATTAATTCTGATTGCGAAATTTATTAGTAAAAATTTTCAAATTAAAAATCGAGTTTTTAATTCAACCGATGAAAGTTTCTGTCGAAATTGGAATAATGTTCAACAAAATAGTTGAATTTTTAAACCAAAGAGTTAAAATTTGAACTACTTTCTTTAAAATTAATATATATTTGTTTATTAAAGATTCATAATTTTAGTTGAAAATACGTCTTTTTGGTTGAAAACGGTACTTCTTTGTGGAAATATGTTTTTGGTTAAAATTAATTTTTTAAGCTGGAAATTTAACTATTTGGCAGAAAAATAAATTGTTAAGTTGAAAATGAATTTTTTTTTTAGTTAAGGATTCTAGTATTTTGTTGAAAATTCGTATACTTCACATAAATTTAACTGTTTCCTCATCATTTATTTTTTTATTAAAGGTTCATAATCTTTGTTGAAAATTTATATTCTGGGTTAAAACTCAATTTTTTAACTGAAAATTTAACTATTTGGTTAAAAATCGAATTGGACTACTTTCTTTAAAATTCAGTTTGTTGGTTAAAGATTCATAATCTTACTCTTAGTTAAAAATTTATTTATTTTAGTAAAAAAAATGTTTTAAAATTAGTTTTTTAACTGAATATTTAACTGTTTGTTTTAAAATTAATTTTTCTAAGTTGAGAATTCAATAATATCGTTGAAAATTCGTATTTCTTGAATGAATTTAACTGTTTCTAATTTAAAACAAAATCTTTTTTTGTTTGTAATATCAAATATTAGATCTTTCGTTAAAAAATCATCTTCTTAGATTGTAAATTCAACTTTTTGGTTGAAAGTTAAACTACTTTCTTCAAAATTCATTGTTTCGGTTGAAGATTCTTAATCTTAGTTGAAAATTCATCGTTTGTTAAAAATTGAACTATTATATTAAAAAATCTTATTTTGGTTAAAAATTAATTTTTTATTGAATTATAATTTAAAATCTTCTTTGGCTGAAATATCAACTATTTCGTTTTTTGTAAAAAATCGATATTTTTCGATTGAAAATTCCACTCTTTGGTAGAAAGTTAAACTACTTTATTCATAATTCATCTCTTTTGTTGAAAATTTATATTCTGGGTTAAAACTCAATTTTTTAAATGAAAATTTAACTATTTGGTTAAAGATTGAACTTTTGGGTTGAAAACTAATTTGTTTTAGTTGAGAATTCAAGTATTTTGTTGAAAATTCAACTTGTGGTTGAAAGTTGAACTAATTTCTTTAAAATTCATTTTATATGTAAAAGATTCGTAATCTTACAATTAGTTCAAAATTAATTTCTTTTGTTGAAAAATCTTCTTTTTTTCCATTAATTTTTTTTAACTGAATATTCAACTGTTTGTTTTTCAAATTACTTTTTCTTAGTTGAGAATTTAAGTATTTCGTTGAAAATTCGTATTTTTTGAATGAATTTAACTGTTTATAATTTAAAACCTAAAAGATCTAAAAGATCGAACTAGCTGTTCGAAATAGACGAGTGTTCATCAATGTAGTTGATTTTGCTACCCAAAAAAAGATAACTTTTTAGGAAAATGTAGATAAAATTAACAAAAGTAAAAAATTAATCTGAAAAATTCCGGGTTTTCCTCTAAACTCTAAGGTACTTCTTGGTGTTCAAAAATCTGGGCTATAGTCCCCGATTTTCCCAGTCAGTGACCACCCGACTTGAAGTTGTACATTTCTTTAATTTTTTGTCACTTAAAATATGTGGTTGACTTTCTTTTTTTAAGTCAAATATTTAGGGGTTAATGTTGATAATCCAACGATTTTTCGATCGTAGCTGGTGTGATAATTCTGGAAAAGCAGAACCTGAAAACAATGATGAGGAGAGTGGAGCTGAAAGGTAAACATAGAAACATAACCTACAGTTTCTTGAGGTATTTGCAGATTTGCTTAACCTGGCATTAAATTAAACCAGCTATGGATAATATTTATAACACAAATATACAAAATGTACAAAATGTACAAACGGATTTTAAAGTGAAACACTGGACAGTTAAAAACACGCAAAATTGACTCATCTATCTGTCAGATTGTATCTGTCACAAAATTGCTTGCTTCGAGATCGAACAGTAAAATACCAACAATCTCAATTCTAAATCTGCCTGAGTTAAAGCCGATATCAGGTTGTGTGCGTGCGATATACCTACGATGGCCACGCGACGCACACATGTTAAGGGTTGAGGGCCACTTTCATTTACCTCGTGTCGGTCATTGTCGGTGGTGCAGTTTCTTTGTACACCGACCGAGTCCTGGATGTTTCGCGATGTTTCTATCAACTGATATTTCTAATGCATTGTGACTCTCTATTGCTCTCTGTCAATAGTTTTAGAAATTTGACCAAAAAATGGAAGAACAACGGTATTAAACGAACTATATTCCTTTAACTCTTCATGATTATCTTCAAGCAAATTATTACTCTGTTTGTTTTTCATTTATTGAACTATAATTGCAATGTGTTTCTTAATTAAGTTTTGTGGATAATGAATCAGAAAAAGGATATTCCTAACAATATTCAAATTTCTTGTGTGATATGAAAAATGGGACAAACCTGGAGCTCTGTCAACTAAGTTTTTTATTACTGCAATTTTGTTTTGAAAGGGATGAGCAGAAAGGACATTTAAAATTCTACCTGAATATGTATTTTTTCTATACCAATTGGTAATAATATTACCATCCCAACCCTTAATTACTTTTATGTTCAAAAAAACTGATTCTATTATTTTGTTCTATTTCATGAGTAAATTGATGTTTTAAATGAAAACTGTTAAAAGTATCAATGACCATCTGCAACTTTTCTAGAGGAACACACAAAAAGGTATCGTCGACAAACCGAAAATAAAAAGGCAAAAAAAATCTAATTTTCCAAAAACAAAAAATTCTAAATCTTCCATCACTATTTCTGCTAAGATCGGAGAAATGGCCGAACCTATGGGAGTACCAGACCTCTGTCTATAAACAGATTAATTCATCCGGGTCATCATGGTCATCCGGAACCGTTTTTTGAATAATGCTTTTTTGAAATTCCCAGCTATTTTTGACATTATATTCAGAAGTTGTAATAGAGTCCTTGAGAATCAAATTGAAATTCTGTTCTAAAAATTTTGTGGGAGTATTAATAGTTGAAATAACTATTCTTAAAGGATAGCCATCTTTGTGAGTCCCTTCTTTCTTCAATTATCAAGCATCTTAAAAACGTCTCTTTTCAATTTTTTAGCGGATCTTCATGCAATAATTCAAAATTATCATGATTAGAAAGCAAGTTCTCCATATCCTTAATATAATCCGATTTTTTCATGCAAACAGTAATACTGCCTTTATCAGCATTCATGCAAACCATATCAGGGTTGTTTTTAGGAAACTCTTTCGTCATCATGAAACCTTTAGAAATTTTACGATCAATATTACTGATTTGCAAACTATTTTTCTCAGCAAAGCTCTTTGATAAGTGTAACACCTTGTTTCGGAAATCCTGCTGGTCTAAAATAGGAATTTTGTGTATATTTGATTCAACATCTTTTACTATTTCCATCACTTGTTTTGCCTTACTTTTTATCATACGGTTACTCAAACCTTGACCTAATCTGAGAATATCTGTTACTGAATCAGGAATTTGAATATCTGTCAAATTCACAAACCAAGGATCTTTACCTCCTTCTTCAAAAATCCTATGTAAATTTAAATTTTGCTTTTGAACATTAGTTTGCTGATGAATCAAATTAGAAAGTTTGTTATCATGTTCAACATCATTGTTTAAAAATCTTTGATTGATGAGAGTCTGATGCTTTAAAAGATAAATAATTTCATCTGGTTGTAAAAAAACTTCTAATTCACTTCTAATTCTCGAAATTTTTGACTTTAAAAAATTAACATGATTTGAAACATCTTTGATAAATAAATTTAGTAGTGAGAATTTAACAGATTGGCCTACTGACCCTCATTCGATTCTCAGGTATCAAAGAGAGAGCACCTGTTCGTGGTGCTGTCAATTTCTACCATTTAAATTTTTCTTGCCTTGATTAGGGTACTGTATGAGTACCGAAACGTTGGTAATGCAATTTTATTTATATTTGATTTTCATTTTTAATGTTATTTTATTGCAATTGGATGATAATAAAAATAAAAAAGACGAAAGAAAGAAAAAGAGAAGGGGATGTGGTTGGCTGCCTTCTCATTTTTCTTTCCTCTTTTTTATTTTTGTCCGAAATTTTTTTTTTCAGATTACAATAGAATTTTTTTTATTTGTTGTGGTCCAAATTTTGTCGTTGGATTCTTGTTTTTAACAGGAGTGTGCATTAAATAAATGCTTTCGTTAAATTTTACAAAGTCGATACAGAGGAATAGGATTTGTACTTTTTCTGTTCCCGTTGTGGGATATTTAGACGGAGGAAAAATCGCGTATTTATAGGAATACAAATTCTTAATTTTTCTGAAAGTTCATATTGAATCGGCTTCCCTCTCTTTGAATGAGAACTACTTTTTTTGTGGTTAAACTGCCATATTTCGCACGATTTTTAAAATTTATAGATTATAGAAAGATTCAAAGAAATCATGCGCAAGACTACTAGATACCTTTTGCCATTTCAGTTCTAGATGTTGTATAGGCTTTGACGGCATATAAGTCAGTCAATAAAATAATAACGACTAAAAGTCTTTAAAAACCGAATCGGCGCAATCTGGAATTCCAGTGACCGATACGCAATTGAGAAGCCTTCCTAACCGATCCAACACAAGTGAATGGATTTTTGTTTCTTGGGTATTTAAAAATTAAAACTTCGGAAAATATAACCTCAAAATTTAAATCTGAAGTTTGATCAATTTATATATCTCAAAATTGTGTATATTAACTTTCTTGGGCGTGAGTCTAATAATTTAACACAATTAAAGCAATCTTATTATTAAATATATTGTGAAGACGACGACGCCTACGTTGATCTATCGATTTCCATCTTTCATCGATTCGACTATCGTCTATAGTCGATAGAAATCCCAGGGATTTCATATTCTGCAATCGATTCGGATCGACAAAAGTCGAAAGTTATCGGAGTCCCGGTTGCTATATTTCAACTAAAACTCTAGTTTGTGCACAGCGGATGGTTTTGCTCGAAAGAGGGTCGTGTGCGTAGTTAGAAAGTAGGATGTTTTTAATTGGGCAAAGTGAAATTGGATAAATGTAAAGGTCATTAAATAAGTTCAAAAGTAGTTACATTAAGTAAAAAGTTACCGGTTAATAAAAAGTGTATTTTTTCGTTTTTTTTCTTGATTCGCCGTGAATGATTTTCTGTATGGGGTTATAGATTCTTTGTTTATTTTAAATTTACGAATTGTATTGAGTTTCATTAGGATCTGTGCACGAAAAACGTGAAGCTGTTGTTCAAAAATTTAATAGTGGCATATTCATTTGAGGCTATGTGCGTGACAATATTTTGTTAAAAACTTTATCACAGTTATTAGGTACGAAGAGGCGTCGTTCGCTAATGTCGAAGGCTTTAAATTAGGATTCTTCAAAACTTGAATTACACGAATATGCATATATCTTATAATAATATGTGTTAGGTCATTAGACATTGATAAAAGAATGTTGTATAACTTTTTCATTATAACTTAAGTACATTTAACTGCGCTTTGAAAAATAATGAAACTTCACATATAATAGTGCTTTTTAAATTTGGAAACATTCAAAAAGTGTAAAATTTTAAAAAAAAATCTAAAACGGAAATAAACTGGAATTTAATTTCTTAAATGATATATACTTCACATTATATTTATTTATGTATTCGATAAGTTGTGATATGATAAGATAAAGTCAATTACAAATAGTAGAAAATTTAAGAATGAAAGCATACTTTAAAAAAAGGAACATTACACAGCTACACAAAAATAAGTGCGCGGATCTGGTAACAAGAGACACGTATTCCTATGGACTTTGGGGCGCTGAATTCAAATTCGGTATCAAAAATCACCCATCACGTCATGGTTGAGCCATAACCTAAAAAAATGACGAAAAATCATGCACTGAGGCAAATA
>NC_046659.1:46197712-46198855 GCF_010883055.1 Belonocnema kinseyi | reverse complement strand
GGTAACAAAAAAAGTCCAGACTACGAGAATATTGTTGCGAAAATGATAAGAAACTACAAAAAGTTAGGCTGCTTGATGAATTTAAAACTTCACTTTCTAGATGCCCATCTGGATAAGTTTCCAGAAAATGTTGCTGATTTCAGCGAAGAACAAGGGGAACGTTTTCATCAGGACATAAAAGTGATGGAACAACGATATCAGGATAGATGGAATGAGGTCATGATGGCTGATTCTTGCTGGATGTTGAAAAGGGAAACGAATGTACGTCTTAAACGTAAGCGCAACCCTTTGCATCGTTCCTTCGAAGAAAAAAGGACACGTTATAGCAGGCAGAAAATAGACTGAAGTAGGTCTATAAATCAATTTAATTACGATAAAAAGCAAGATAAAATGTAAACACGAAAGCTAGTATAAATATATCCCTTAAGTTTAAGAAAAGCAGAGAAAAAAATTTTGAATAAAACTCTTATTCATTTGCATGTTGATACAAACATTGTCAGGTTAATTGAAATGGGGTCAATTCTACTTGTAGTTCTAAGTTTCTTCAAATGAGTAATTTGCGTCTAAATTTTTAACCACCTATAGTACAATGAAATGAATTTGATTGCGTTACAACGGGAACACTTAAGTTAAGTTGTGTTGCGTTAAGCAAAATTTCGTTAGGTTCTGTTCAGTTAGATTCATTTGTAGGTTAAGATCGAGTTAACCTATTAAATATAGCACACACTTAAGACGTACGCTTATATAGCTACACGTGCGGTTGAATTTCATTCGGCTAGGTTACGTTAGGTCAGGTTTTGTTAGGTTAGGATAGGTTAAAGCTCTATGTAGGTTAAGCCGAAGCTTAATGAAATGGTACCGCAAACACAACGGAACAACACAATGAGTTTAATTGTGTTACGTGAAGTTAAGTTAGGTTTTTTTAGGTTAGGATAGGTTTGACCTCTTTTCAGGTTAAGCCCAAGCTGATTCAAACGGTACCGCAAACCCAACGGGACAACACAATCAGTGTAATTGTGTTTCGTGAGGTTAGGTTAGGTGAGATTTATTTCTAGGTTAGGCTCGAGTTGATCCATTCGATGTAGCACACATTTGCTACTGGGAAAATATGCTTCCAGAGCTTTACGTGTAGTTCAATAAATT
>NC_046659.1:46163248-46197612 GCF_010883055.1 Belonocnema kinseyi | reverse complement strand
AAAACAGCCTTAATGCTGCGTTTTGACGAATCAATGAAAAGTCGCCATTCTTCGTCTCTGTACACATTTTTCTTCAAGTGGTTCATTAGTCCGTTAACGTCACTGCAGTACACTACTGACGTCTCTTCGTCTTTAACGAAAAACTTTCTTAATTCTTTGTCCCTGTCGCGATAGAATGAAACTTTTGTCTTGGGATCTAGAAGATTTCTTCTTTTTGAAATGAAGTGGCAAATTCTGCGCCGTTTTTCGGTAATCCAAGATCTCTAATAAAATTATTCAGTTCTAGTTGCGACACTAATATTGGAACCTTCAATTTCATTTTATGCACGCCATATTCGTCATCTTTTTCGTCATTTTCCTCGGAATCATCAGAACTATTTTCTGTTCGATCACTGGTTTCACTACCGTCTCCATGACGTTGACTTTCAACTTCCATTCTATCATCTTCTAAAGCGCTTAAATCAGTCTGGCGTGCATTTTTATCGATTTCAATTACTCTTATGACTGTGCACACATGAATGTACGAAATTTTATTTTTATTTTTGGCGTTGAACCCTTTGATGGAATTCATGCAAAAGTAGCAGTCCTTCGCAATAACAGGTTTTTTCCATGTGGTTGGTGTAGAGTACTTGCGGTACTTTTCGTTGTTTGAATTTTTTAGACGACACAACATAAGTCTGCAGGAATTGCAAATGACGTGAGGAACCCATTTTGTTTCTTGGTGCAGCAATTTACTGTCAAAACACTTTTCGTAAAGACTTTTCACTTTCTCGTCTATTAATTTTCGCAAACTGTTCACTTCATATTTACTGCAAATGTAACAGAATGAATCTGAGCCATTCTTGCAGGCATGCGATTGAGAAATGCTCGCGGTTTTTTTCCTTGTAGCATGAGACTCTGCACCAACCAAGTGATCCATTGATGAAGAGCTACGGTTGCATGATGACGACGTCGGAGAGCCCGCTTTCCCACCCTGACCAGACGCCGATACTGGGGTTTTTCCCTGCATCGTAATCAGCCAATGTGGATCCGTTGCCAACCGTCACCACGTGGAGGTGCCCTGGTTACAGACACAGGCGCAAACACAACATGACAACACAATCAGTTTAATTGTGTTTCGTTAGGTTAGGTTAGATTTATTTCTAGGTTAGGCTCCAGTTGACCCATTCGATGTAGCATACATTTGGTACTGGGAAAATATGCTTCCAGAGCTTTACGTGTAGTTCAATAAATTTCTGTTAATTCAGGTTAGGTGAGTTCAGGTTCTGTTAGGTAAAGTTATATTAAATAAGTTGATATCAGACAAGGGTTGATCTTTCACAGTTGTCGACATGTTTTTGAAGTGAAAATTTGCATCACTGGCATTATTTTGAAATTTATGTGCCTCAGTGCATGATTTTTCGCCATTTTTTGAGGTTATGGCTCAGCCATGACGTGATGGGTGAATTTTGATACCGAATTTGAATTCAGCGCCCCAAAATCCATAGGAATACGTGTGTCTTGTTACCAGATCCACACACTTTTTTTTGTGTGGCTGTGTTATTAAAATTAGTAAATGAACTATTGCAGTAATTACTATCAGTTTGATAAATAATACCTTGTGATTGATAATACGATGTTAAATTCAAGCTTTGCGGAAATGAAAGAAGAGAAAAAAAGCATTTGGCGGGCCTGTTATTATATTTACTAAATAAAATAAGTCCGCCAACAGATTCAAAAAGAGAAGAAAATAATTGTTAAGAACCGTCTATAGAGTCTGAGGCTTGGGATTTTCGGGTTAACTCAATCCCTACACCGAAGTTAAAAGAAGTAATAAGTTCCGCACTATTTATTTGTTACATTAAAAAGAAGGCTGAGAATAAAAATAGTAATTATCACAGCGCACTGCCCGTCGCAAACGACCCTCGTCCTTTCGTGGTCACAAGCAGTCTGTCTGTTTTTTGGAAACGCGCCCCACTCGCCAACACTGCGACTGCTCCGCCGGATACATACCATCGACTTCCGCCTATTTAAATATATTCTTAACACTCGGCCATCCTTTTTGAGTTTGGCTCTCCAAACCTTGTTAAATTCTATAACTATCATAATTTTTATTCGCAGTTATAAAATTCAGTTACAACAAATTATTAGTCAAAATTATTACAATAGAATATTACATATTAATGCACATAATCGTTAAGGTATGTGGGTTCTTGCCGTCGACGATCGGATCTACGTTTTCTGTTTTTCACCTGTTCTAATTGTCGGTTCTCTCTTTTGGGATCGGACTTTGACTCTTTTTCTGACCCACTTAAAGGTACAGCGCTCGCCTTTTCTATACTCTCATTCATCTTTTGTTCAACGTTTCATCTTCTGGTTCGCTTTCGCACTCATTCTCCCATTCATTTGCAGGTCTCCAGAGCTTCAGCTGAGTTACGCGGGCTGTTGTTTCAAAAGATCTATCGCGTGATTCATTCAATTTTCGGACTTTATAGGTATCATGATAACCATCGCTGACAACCACCAACGGCTCAGTAAAGTCAGCCTGAAGCTTTATTGATTCACCGGTAGCAACAGCTTTTCTTGTCATAAAAACTATATCGCCGAGGTTGAATTTTACATTTGGAAGACGATTCGCATCATAACGCTGTTTATATTTTAGCTGCGCTTTTTCAATATTTCGACGTATTTCCTTTTGAACAACCTCGGGTGCACGGTACAATTCGCTCCCCTTTGTTACTTCCCTCCATGGACCTTCTTCGAAACGGGTATTATAATCGAATAGAGCCTCATACGGTGTCTTACTAGTCGATGCATTTACACTTGAATTTAGATCACGCTCGATCTTTGATAGACACCTATCTCATTCTTCGCCGTTTCCCCACCCTGTCGCAATTCTCATAATTGGTAAGACTGTTTGGTTTAATCGTTCAATCAGACTATTCGCCATAGGGTGTCGACTCGAGTTCAACGTATGATTAATGTCATGTTTTTGGCAGAATTCTTGAAACTTTTTTGCTGTGAAGCTTGTTCCTCGATCAGACACCACCCTGGCAGGTACTCCGAATTCTTCTACAAATTCTTCAGCTTATTTGACAGTTACATTGGCGTTAACATCTCTAACCGCGAAAAGTTTAACACATTTAGTGAGGTTATCTATAAGCCCCAGTACATATTTGTTTTTACGAGTCGAAGTGGGAAAAGGTCCCAAGTGGTCCAGATGCAGAATATCAAACGGACGGCGACCTGGAGGAATGGGATGTAATTGCCCTTCTCCTCTACCCGACTTTCGTTTGGCCCTGATACAACCAAAACAATGATTAACGTGAACTTTAACGTAACTTCGCAACCTTGGAAAGTAAAAATATTTTATGATTCTCGCAACCGTTTTATTTACACCAAAATGATTCATTAAATCGTGATATCTGATCACAAGAGCCTTTCTCATTTCACGTGGTACGACATACTTTTCTACTTCCTCCCCATTTTCCATTTCGCGCTTGTACAGCAAACCATCACTTAAAACAAACCCTCTTACTTTTACTCGCTCATACTTTGATCGATCACTTTCTTTTCTTTTTAGTATCTCTATTAATTCATTAACAACTGGATCAGATCGCTGAAAGATTAAAATTTCATCTTCCTCTGTCGTAATCGATATTTGCCAGGCCAAGAATCCTTTCTCGCTCGGATGCTCAGCCGGTGCCCTTGAGAGTGCGTCGATGTTACGATCACGAACGGTATTCCAATCAAAAGTGGTCTGAGTCGCTGCAGCGACCAAGCTATAGCGAGAAGCTCCAACCGACTGGAGTGGTATTTAGACTCACATTCATTTGTCCGCCGGCTAATCGCGTAAACCAAACTAAGTGGTTCCTTTTCGCTGTCGGCTTGCAATAGCATAGACGATATACATGCGGGTTATATACTTTTAGAACGAGCCGCGCTATTAGGGCATATTTTATTTCCTCAAACGCTTTTTGTTGAGCCTCGCCCCATTTAAACTCCTCTTTTTCCTTCAAAAGATCCGTAAGGGGTCCCGCCATCCTAGCAAAGTTCGGAACAAACTTTCTTAAAAAACTCGCTTCGTGTTTTGAATTCGGTCTATCAAAATCCTCAATCGCCTTAATTTTTCGACTCCCTGGCTGTAAAATTCCTTCACCCAATAGGTACCCCAGATATTCAACCTTTCGCATGCCAAATTTGCATTTTCGAAAATTGATCGTTAATGACGCCTCTCGCAAAATCTGGAAAATCTCACGCAGGTTCTCTAGCAACACTTCCCATGCTTTTGCAAAAACACAAATTGCATCAAAAAAAGTAAAGGCAATGCCCTTTTTCCTTAATTCTCCGAACATCTGTGACATTAATTTTGCAAAGTATCTAGGGGCATTAGCTGACCCAAACATCGCGCGCGTAAATTCACCGGTTTGAGTCTCGCTAATGAACGCAGTTTTCTCTCTTTCCTCTTTCGTCAAGGGCATCTGAAGGTAACCACACATTAAATCCAGAGTACAGAAATATCTTGCGTCACTTACTTTTTCTAACATATCATCAAAATTCGGTATAGGATAGTTTACAAGGGTCGAAATTTTATTTAATCTACGGTAATCCACAACCATTCGGGGACTACCATCCGTCTTTCGCACGACGAAAGCGGGGCTCGCGTATGGAGACTCCGTGTCCGTTATAATATCTACCTTTCTGTAATTTCTATTTCACCATCTAAATCCATTCGATCTTTCGCGTTTAACCGATAAGGTTTTATATAAATTGGAGTCGCTCCTTCTTTTATTTTGATGTCCATAGTAGTGTGACTAGTAAGTCCTAATTCTGAAACTTCATTAGCCACGCAATCCCTAAACTCATCTATAATTTCGAGAAGCTCTTGTTTTTGATCGCCTGTCAAATTTTTATCAACTTGTATCTCTCCATAAGAAATCGTTACCTTACGCTTTTCCGGGATTGGCAATGGTTCAATAGCCCATACATTTCCCCCCAGTTTCTGACCACTCTTCAATACTGCAGGTACATTGCTTACTTTAACGATTGAGATCGGTACCCTAATATCTCCAGTTACAAAATTAATATAATTTACCGTTCCGGATTTAAGAGTTACTTGTTCCGCCACTCTAGGTTTATCCCTATCCTGCCCCTTCACGAATAAGCTATCATCGAAGTCAGCAAACTTTAACTTATTTCCGATACGCGTATAACCTAAGTCTGGTGCCTCAGTAAAGGGACGGCTCAAAATAATATCGAATCGCTGAGCTGTATCTGGAACAACATTGAAGGTTAACTGACGCGGCCGCAAGTCTACACTCTCTGTTACCATCCCGGGAGATTCTACCGCACGGTTACCAAACCCGCCAATCATTGTTATGTCTCGGGTCATTCTCCACCCCTCACGCAATACTAAAGTTGATTTGACAGTACAGACCGATGCGAACAAATTTGTCCATCGACCCACTCTCAGTTGGGCTCATAATTGAGTTTACTTCAGAACTAGCCGCGCCAGTTCCTCTACTCGGGCATCTTGAGGACACGTGTCCTTCTTTCTTACACGAATAACAAGTGATTGATTTTCGTGGTTTATCACACTCTCGTGCTATATGCGTTGTCGCGTCACAATTGAAACATTTTCGGTCATTAACTGACTTACCCTGAGATGACTCGTAACCATTTCTTCTTGTCCTTGTGATATTTTCTTCAGGGCGTCTTTTCTCTCGCCCCTCTCGTCCAGTATCGTTCCTCCCTCCAGTCTCCTTCGACTTCTCAATTCGGCTCCGTCGAGCCATCTCATGACGCTCGTATTCTACGACAGCCTGCACTATGTCATCAGTGGTCTTGAACTCGCGGCCAAACAACTGATCGCCTGCGCTTCTTGACCACAGCGCTCGTGCAACCACGTTCCGCACCTCACTCACTGACAGGTGAAATCCTGAACACAGCCATACTTTGTCTATCACAAAATCACGGGCACTTTCTTTTGGCCCTTGCACACGCGCCACTATAACCTCGCACTTATCCGCATTGTCGAGGGTTTTTGTGAATATTGAGGTAAATTCGCGTTTGAACGTATTCCAGTCTTTCACTTGGTCTCCCTTATTTAGGAGCCACGTCAGCGCCGAAGATTTCATTCGCGCCCGAGCAACACTGTAAACAACTGGATCTCTGATTGTGTTTGTAAGATGCTTCCGATTGAGCGCAGAGCCTCAGTTGTCATTTCCTGTCCCACGTGCGAGCGATGTTTGCGAGGATGGTGTTGACCCCCGCTTCCGCCTTAACTGCTCAGGTTCGGTACTGAGGGCCGCTAGTTGCTTCTCGTACCTGTCTTTGTCCTCTTGACGTCGTCGCTGTTGTCGTTGGACCTCTTCCTGCACGCGCGTCAACTCTTCAGTTGGGGCCTCCTTCCCCATTGCGCGCGTTTTCACTCCGCCGTCCAGGCTTTTCACAAAGCTTTGAAACGGATCCAGGATCCTTGCGCCCTCTACACACCTTCCAGCGTAACTTCTATCCACCACAAAATGGTCGCGCGGGAAGCGCCAAATTTCGTTGCTCGCACACGGTGCTAAGCTTTTGTTCACGATGAAACCGCTTTAATAGCAAGACACAGTGATCAATGCTGACGCGACGCGTCCTCAACACTTTCGAGGGTTAACTCAATCCGTACACCGCCCTTTCGTGGTCACAAGCAGTCTGTCTGTTCTTGAAAACGCGCCCCACTCGCTAACACTGCGGCTGATCCGCAATATACATACCATCGACTTCCGTCAATTTAAATATATTCTTAACATAATGAAGTAATACGAATGTTTTTGTCATAGAAAAAATAATATTTAGAAATGTTAAAATCCCTTAAAACCTTATAGTTCCTATAAAGTCCTTCTAAATCTTCTGTAAGTCTAGTAAATTGTTGAAAACCGCATACAATTTTTTGAATTACTTAAAATCATTAAAATTCTTGGAAGTTCTTTTAAAGTTTTTAAATGAAATGATCATTCGTTGAAATCCTAGGAAATACCCAAAAATGTGTTAAATTCTTTGAAATCTTTTTAAAAATCTGGAAATGTTGTAGGAGCTTATAAATTCTTGGTAATGTTTTAAAATTTCCTTCTAATTTCTTAAAATAACCGTTAAAGTTCTTGAAATCTAATAGAAATGTTTTTAAAATCTTTTCAAATTTTTAAAATCCTTTAAAATCCCTTAATTCTTGTGAATAAACTCCTTCAAATCCATTATAATATAAAATCCGTTGAAATCCCGTGAAGTTACATGAAATCTGATGATATTCCCAGGAAAATTGATTAAAATACCTTATTAAAAGTCTTTAAAATCCTTTAGAATTACTGAAATGCTCCGAAATCTTATAAAACCTCTTAAAAGTTGTTTGAATTATTGATAAATCTCGGAAATTCTCTTAAATACTTTCGAATCCTTTCAATATTCTCAAGTCTTATAAATCCTATGAAATCCTTTCAAATCTTTCGAAATTTAAGGAAATTCTTTTAAAACGCAGATTAATCGAGATATTAGAAATAATCTTTAAATCTTTGAAATCCTACAAATCGCCTCATTTTTGTGAAATTCTTTGCAGTTTATAGAAATATTATAAAATGCTTAGAATTTTTTTGCATCTATTGAAATCCGTCAAAAATCACTTAAAATATTTGAAATAATATCTGATCACTTCATTGACTCTTGTGCAATCCCTTCGCCTGCCATAAAATCATTTGAATTTCCTTAAAATGTTTAAAACTTTTGAGAATTTGTTTAAATAATTAAAATCATTGGAAATTCTATAAATTCCCTTGACATTAGTTGAAATCCGTTTAAATCACTGGAAATATTTCAGAAAAATGGGATAGAATGGCTTTTAGGACAAGTCTGCAAGACTTAGTATCAGGTCGTTTGGTGAGTCTCATTTCGCTTCTGAACGCTACTTTTTATAAATAAATATTTGACTGCTAATAAGAAACTTATCCAAGACCGCCCCCTCCAGCCACTTCTCTGGATCCGTGCCTCATGTTACGCAAATAATCATTTCCGGTGGCGATTTTTTTCGTATTCAAATGTCGTCCTTGATGGAAATTTTCTTTCTTCTTTTATGGGTACTTTCATAATATTTAGAAGGATTTTATAGGAACTATAAGGTTTTAAGGGATTTTAACATTTCTACATATTATTTTTTCTATGACAAAAACATTTGGCGGATCTGCAATATATTACTTCATTATTTTATTCGTTTTTTTGTACCTGTTGGCGTACTTATTTTAATTAAATAAATATAATAATAGGCCTGCCAAATGCTTTTTTCTCTTCTGTTATTTTTGCAAAGCATGAATTTAACATCGTTTTATCAATTACAAGGTATTATTTATCAAACTGGTAGTAATTACTGCAATAGTTCATTTACTACTTTTAATAATGTTCCTTTTTTTAAGTATGCCTTCACTCTTAAATTGTCTACTATTTGTAATTGACTTTATTTTATCATGTCACAACTTATCGAATACATAAATAAATATAATGTTAACTATATATCATTTAAAAAAATTAAATTCCAGTTTATTTCCGTTTTAGATTACTTTTGGAATGTTTCCAAATTTAAAAAGTACTATTATATGTGAAGTTTCATTATTTTTCAAAACGCAGTTAAATGTACTAAAGTTATAATGAAAAAGTTATACAAAAAATTTGTTAAAAATTCCCTCAACTTTTTTTTTGCTATAGTTATAACAATATATTTTCAAATTAAGCAGTTGAAGTACTGCTCCAGAAAGTGACATTCTTTTATCAATGTCTAACAAAATATTGTCACGCACATAGCCTCAAATTAATACACCACTATTAAATTTTTGAACAACAGCTTCACGTTTTTCGTGCACAGATCCTAATGAAATTAAATACAATTAGTAAATTTAAAATAAAAAAAAAAATCTATAACCCCATACAAAAAATCATTCACGGCGAATCAAAATGAAAAATTTCGAAAAAATACACTTTTTATTAACCGGTCACTTTTCACTTAATGTAAATATTTTTGAACTTATTTAATCACCTTTATATTTATCCAATTTCGCTTTACTATATTAAAAACAACTGATAGTTTTATTCAACTTTATTACATTTATTATTTTTTAAATTATTGTCAGTTTCTCTTCATCGATGATTCGGAGCCTGCATGCTACGCCGTCAACCGTATAATTTTGGTACAACTTAGTCAGTGCATCCTGCTTTCTAACCACGAAGGAATAATAAGGAGACCCAACTGCCAGTGGGAAGCCATCTGAAACTGGCAATAGAAACATTACCGTAAGTGATACGCACATTACAGGAAGATCTTAGATTTGAGTGCGCAGTTGTCCTCTTCCTATACATGGAAAAGTGTGCGAGTGAGAAAGTTTGTCAAATTGACGTAAATTAGAGGTTGTGTTCTTTTGTTGATCATGATTCGAAAGATACACAAAATAAATATATAAACAGTATTTTCGGTACTTGTTTGAAAAATGTGTGAAGAGATTTTGAGAAGGAAACGTATAGGTAAGTACCTTTTAAATTTGTAATATGATAAATAGGCTAAAGATTCTCAAGGCTTAATGACAGTTAGTTAAAACAATAAAATATATTAGACGTTTATTGTACTTACAGTGAAGGCTTTAAAAAACGAAGTGTATTTGCCTTTTTCGGCGTGTAACTTCGTTCACAACTCGGAACCTGACACCTCATGGTTTAGAACACATTTCTGACACTTGCATCAAAACAAACAGAACCTCTCAACTTACGTCAATTTGACAAACTTTCTCACTCGCACACTTTTCCATGTATAGGAAGAGGACAACTGCGCACCTGCGCACTCAAATTTAAGATCTTCCTGTAAAGTGCGTATCACTTACGGTAATGTTTCTATTGCCAAGTGGGGGAACGGAGTTAGGTCTCCTTATTATTCCTTCGTGTTTCTAACTATGCACACGACCCTCTTTCGAGCAAAACCATCCGCTGTGCACAAACTATAGTTTTAGTTGAAATGACATTTAGGTGAATCGAGATTTAGTTCGATTGTATAGCAACCCGGAATCCCACTGCTGTTTCGAATTCGAAAGTCGAACGAATCACACTTTCTATGCCAGATAGGTTGAAGCTTTTACAGCAAGGTAGATCTACTCCCCAGACCTAAGGCCACTATACCGGAACTGTAAATATCCGAAAGTTACTATCTGCGTCTCTTATTGCATCAGTTATGCGCACAGCCGGCATTTAAGTATTTCATGGCTGCGCGTGTAACAGTAACAATGTGGTTCTTTCTCGCAATTCTCGGAGGATTTGAAAACCACTTTTTATTTACGGAAATACTTCTCCTTACTATTCCTCCATGCACTAAACAATCTTAAGGGTGTTGAGGGAATGATTATTTTCACGACCAATATGAATTTTGCGAAAGATAGAAATCAGCGGGTAGCAGAAAACAGCATTTGAACGGTTAGAATAGTTTGCAAATTTATTTTTTTACTCACAATTCTGACATAATTGAAGAATTCTCGAGATATACCAGGTTTTTAAAGGGCCACGTCTTGATGATGGTGACCCTAAATTTTGCGAAATACGTTGCGAAGTGGAGAAAAATGCAGACAAAATTGACATGCCCTGTTTGTCTCTTGTAACTGTATTTGTGATCAGCCACCAGGCTAGCTGTCAACTTCCGCTATGCCCCAACACCGTGCATATACAAAAAATTTAAAGTTGGATTTAACCAACACCCTTAAACGGAGCCTAAAGAAGAAGAAGAAAAGAATGATGCGAAAGTCATTCATGTAATTTGATATAATGGTCCTATTGTATTCGACGCGTACGAGGCACTTGTATAGTAATCTGGAGCTGAATTAAAAAATGTCTTTTTTGACGTATCTCATTCCAGTTACGAAATACGTTATATTCATTCAAATTTTAAATTTCTAAAAAAGTTAGATATCTGAAATTATGGGAACCCGTAAATTCTGAATTTTAATTTTTGATTTTTAATATCTTTGAGCTGGTCTACTTGGTAGCCTAGCCGCATATATAAAGGGAACTTATGCAAGAATTTAAACTGGAATTTAAGTAGTTTTAAACGAACAACACTGGAACGGCATTGGGCAGTGCCATTGGATGCGAAAAATGTGTAAAAGATGTTTTATGCAGGTTTTCATGGTATAATTAATTCTGAAAACGAACCTGTGAAATATTCATAAAAAATATATAAAAATCATTTTTTATCAAATAATTTTTTGGTGCAAACACTATTAGACAGATAAAAAATCCGCAGAACAAAAATGGTTGATTACAATAACAGCTTCTTTTAATTTCGATAATTTTAGGAGGTACAGCATGATTTGTAAACACAATTTTATTCACAATCGTAAATAATTTATTTGATGTTATTGTATTTGTATTTTGCACTTATTATATATTATATATAGTCTTTGGTCCAGAAGCCACCAAAATTGATGAATGTTGAACTGAACATGAAAAATGTAAGAATTTTGAAATTGAAAATTTGTAGTATTTTATGCTTGACAGATTTCAATTCCACACAAAATATTAAAAAAATTTTAGTTTTAAAGATCGCCCATTCGGTCAAGTCCGTGCATCTTCGGATCAAGTTTATCTTAGTTTCCATGGTTACGCTCGAAACTTCAAATAGATACAAGTGTAAATAAAAAAAATAGGTTAGGTTATGTATTAATTACAAATAATAAAAGTGTTTCATTAACAATGATGTGAGACATGTGGACTAAGAAGTAAACGTCAATTTTCTTATGTTCCAATAACATTATGGAATGGCTGCTGAGTGACAAATACTATAAATTGGTAATAATATTGTGCGCTTTTGGTGGGCGAAGAGTGAATTTTTTTAACGCTTATTTGCGGCATAAAAAATGTATGTTATGAATACACAGGCTATGTTTTGAATAAAGTGAATAAAATTTCACATGCGAACATTTTTAATTGGTTTCTCCAATATAAACTTTGCCACAAGAACAAGGGATTTTATATACTCCTGGATCACTGAAGGGTGCCTTTTTATCTTAAGGGTTATTTAGTATTTCTCCTATTTTCGAAGGTGGTTTAAATATGGTTTGGATGTTGTGTTTGTTGAGAATTCTTCCTATTTGTTCTGTGACACCTTGGATGTCGGGTAGGGTGGTGGTCATTTTTCTCTCTCTTTCTTTCGTAGGTTGTGTTGACTTGCCTTTTGCAGTGTGTTTTCTTATTGCTTTATAAATTTGTTTGTTTGTATAATCGTTCTGTATTAGGATTTGTTTAACGTTTTGTAATTCCTTTTATAAGTTATCTTTGTCTGTTATGGAGACATCTCTGTATACAAGGGAGTTGATGACCGATTGTTTTTGAGATGGTTGATGGTGGGAGGAGGCACGTAGGTATCTGCTTGTATGCGTGGGTCTTCTGTTAACTTCATGTCCTGATGTTTTATTAGATTTTTTGTAAACTAATACGTCCAAGAAAGGCAATTTTCCGTTTTGTTCTATTTCCATGGTGAGCTGGATATTAGGATGTAATTGACTGATAAAATCGAAAAACTTATGGAAATAGAACAAAACGGAAATTTGCCTTTCTTGGACGTATTAGTTTACAAAAAATCTGATAACACATTAGGACATGAAGCTTACAGAAAACCCACGCATACAAACAGATACCGACATGCCTCCTCCCACCATCATCCATCTCAAAAACAATCGGTCATCAACTTCCTTGTATACAGAGCTGTCTCCATGACAGGCAAAGATAACTTACAAAAGGAATCACAAAACATTAAACAAATCCTAATACACAACGATTACACAAACAAACAAATTGATAAAGCAATAAGAAAACACACTCAAAAAAGCAAGTCAACACAACCTAGGAAAGAAAGCCTACCCTACCCAGTATCCAAGGTGTCACAGAACAAATAGAAAGAATTCTTAACAAACACATTATCCAAACCACATTCAAACCACCTGCGAAAATAGGACAACTACTAAATAACCCTAAAGATAAAAAGGCACAATTCAGTGATCCAGGAGTATATAAAATCCCTTGTTCTTGTGGCAAAGTCTATATTGGAGAAACCGGGAGTGCGGTAAGCCAACGTGTGAAGGAACATGAAAGTAAAGTCAGGCTAAAATATTTCACGCAATCAGCACTAGCTAAACATCATATCGAAACAGGACATAACATTTTATTTGATGAAACAATAGTCATTGCAAAAACACACAACAAATTTCCAAGAAAACATAGAGAAGCAATCGAAATCTTAAAACACCCTAATAACATCAATGTCGATAATGGATATAATACCAAACCTATTTGGTATTCTGTTCTCCCGGATTTTTTGAAAAAGACTTGATTGTCCAATCAAGTTCGACCAGTCCCCACGGTGGGGCGCTCTGGCCAATCACAGGCAACGTAGAAAGTATACCTAATAACATCATGACCTGATACCTCAGTTTCAGGTCAGCTCTGAAGATGTGAACTGCAATGTTCACGAAACGTCGGCAAACAGTTCGTAGTATTTTACACAAGTGCAACCCGAAATATCTCTTTTTATCAAAACAGGGACTCGTAGGTGATAGGATTGTATCTGAAATAAATTTAGACAATATCTGTTAGGCCAGAATTGTTATTCCATTTTTTTAAAGAAATTATTCTATTTTCGAAATTGCTATCACTGGATCTGATTTCCAAACTGGCACTTAATCAGCCTTTAAAATTCATTCTAATTCATTTTTATCATACAGGTGTATTAAAAAGATATCTTGAGGCAATTTAACTTGCCTGAATTTTAATTTATCAATTATTTTGATTTTTTTGTATTTAAGACAATGTTTTCGCTGGACTTCATCTCAAAATTTTGTTTGATCAGCCACTAAAATAAATTAGGGATTCGTTGGTGATAGGGTTGTATCTGAAATAAATCTAGATAATATATATTAGGCCAGAATTGTTATTCCATTTTTTTCAAAAATTATTCTATTTTTTAAATTGCTATCTCTGGATCTAATTTCTATACTGGCATTTGATCAGCCTTTAAAATTCATTCTAATTCATTTGTATCATGCAGGTATATCAAAAAGATATCTCGAGGCAATTTAACTTGCCTGAAATTTAATTTATCAATTATTTAGAAATTTGTTTGTATGTTAGAAAATGTTTTCTCTAGACCTTACCCTAAAATTTGGTGTGATCAACTATTAAAATAAATTAGAGACTCATTGGTGATAGGATTGCATCTGAAATAAATCTAGACAATATATTTTAGGCCAGAATTGTTGTTCCATTTTTTTCAGAAATTATTCTATTTTCGAAATTGCTATCTCTGGATCTGATTTACAAACTGGCATTTGATCAGCCTTTAAAATTCATTCTAATTCATATTTATGATATAAGTGTATCTAAAAGATATCTCGAAGTAATTTAACTTGCCTGAATTTTAATTAATAAAATATTTAGAAATTTTTTTGTATTTTAGAAAATGTTTTCTCTGAACCTCATCCTAAAATTTGGTTTGATCATCTATTAAAATAAATTAGAGACTCGTTGGTGATAGGATTGTATCTGAAATAAAGCTAGACAAGATAAATTAGCCCAGAATGGTTATTCCATTGTTTTTAGAAATTATTCTATTTTTAAAACTGCTATCTTTGGATCTGATTTTCATACTGGCATTTGAGCAGCCTTTAAAATTCATTCTAATTTATTTTTATGACACAGGTGTATTAAAAAGATATCTTGAGGCAATTTAACTTACCTGAATTTTAATTTATCAATTATTTAGATTTTTTGTATTTAAGACAATGTTTTCGCTGGACTTCATCTCAAAATTTGGTTTGATCAGCCACTAAAATAAATTAGGGATTCGTTGGTGATAGGGTTGTATCTGAAATAAATCTAGACAATATATTTTAGGCCAGAATTGTTATTCCATTTTTTTCAAAAATGATTCTATTTTTGAAATTGCTATCTCTGGATCTAATTTCTATACTGGCATTTGATCAGCCTTTAAAATTCATTCTAATTCATTTTTATTATGCAGGTATATCAAAAACATATCTCGAGGCAATTTAACTTGCCTGAAATTTAATTTATCAATTATTTAGAAATTTGTTTGTATTTTAGAAAATGTTCTCTCTAGACCTCACCCTAAAATTTGGTGTGATCAACTATTAAAATAAATTAGAGACGCATTGGTGATAGGATTGCATCTGAAATAAATCTAGACAATATATTTTAGGCCAGAATTGTTGTTCCATTTTTTTCAGAAATTATTCTATTTTCGAAATTGCTATCTCAGGATCTGATTTACAAACTGGAATTTGATCAGCCTTTAAAATTCATTCTAATTCATATTTATGATATAAGTGTATCCAAAAGATATCTCTAAGTAATTTAACTTGCCTGAATTTTAATTAATAAAATATTTAGGAATTTTGTTGTATTTTAGAAAATGTTTTCTCTGGACCTCATCCTAAAATTTGGTTTGATCATCTATTAAATTAAATTAGAGACTCGTTGGTGATAGGATTTTATCTGAAATAAAGCTAGACAATATATTTGAGGCCAGAATTGTTATTCCATTTTCTTCAGCAATTATGTAAGTAATTTTAAGTAATGTCAATTAAAAATTTTCGCACCTGATATTTTATTCACTTTATTCAAAACATAGACTGTCTACAGCGCACAATATTATTACCAATTTATAGTACTGGTCACTCAGCAACCATTCCATAATGTTATTGGCACATAAGAAAATTGACGTTTACTTCTCAGTACACAAGTCTCACTTCATTATTAATGCAACGCTTTTATTATTTGTAATTAATACATAACCTAACCTATATTTTTTTACACTTGTATCCATTTGAAGTTTCGAACGCAACCATGGAAACTATGATAAACTTGATCCGCAGGTTCACGGATTTGACCGAATGGCCAATCCGAATGTAACTTTAAATGCGCGAAATATGAAAATGCGCCTGTACAATGGCTTCTTACCTACTTTTGTGCAATTCGGATAGCAATCATGTTCGGCGTATATGTAAGCTCCAGCGTGTCCACCCTGTATGTTTACCTATGCCAAAAGCCAAACGTTCCACATCACCCCTCCCCCCTAAGAATGAACTTTAAGGGTTTATCTTAAATTCAAAAGATTTTCCTGTCTTTTCGTCTAGGTACTTTTGTTAAAGATTCTAGGCTGATAGGTATCTCCGGGTGTACCTCGGTAACATGTTTGATGTGTCCATTATTCCTGAAGCTACAATTTTTATAGGAACAGTTTTCGAATAACATTTAAAAAATATTAATTAACGCTATTATAATTCCTAACTTATAAGCTATAAAAACAAACAAATAATTCTTACATTAGTTCCTAGGTTCTGTTTATTTCCAGGACCTATTCTTGTTTCGGTTGTCAGTTCTAACCAAAGCTCTTCTTTCTCTAGTTCATTTGAAATATTATTTTAATCTACTTCTATTTTCGCTCTCAGAATTTCATTGAATTCCATATAACTATCTATTTTAGTGCTTTGTCTCAGTGTTACTAAAGTCGTAGTCGCAGTGCATTCACTTTCCAAATGTAATATACAAGAACCTTTATACGTAAATTACGCTCACAATTATTACTGCATAATATGTGTGAAATTGCTTTCGCAGGTACTGTAGCTAACGAATCTTGATTACTCCTTCACTGTATCCAAAGAGTGTTTATTAATTTCATTACTTAAGTGTGACAACTTTCTGTCTTTATTTTAGTCATAATCTCAATTAAACAGCTGTTTTCAGTTTGTGTTAAATAATCAGGATGGGTTCTTATATTATACTAATTTTTCTCAAGTTTTTTTCTATTTAACAGCTTAGTTTCAGAAATGGGTATAAAAATGGTTAGAGTCTTATCTAATCAAATCAAATGATCGTTTAATACAATAAGAGTATTACAAAACCATCCTATATGAGGTATTGGTATGGCTCTAATTAGGCGTTACGTTTCGATGATAAATTCTAAATCCTTAGTGTCAATGTTCTCGTCAGAAATAATATTAGGTTCCCTTCCTATTTGTATCTAATACGGTGTATTAGTGATTGTACCACTACTGCCGAAGATTTGTCTGCTAACAGTTCAATAGTCAGAAATTTCGTCAAGTAATCTTGAACTACTAAAATGTATCTACATATTACCCTTCTCCGTAGTTGCATAGGGTCCCATTAGATCAATTGCAATTTATTCATTTGCTTTACTAGGAATGTCTCCTCCTCTAGGGAATGTAGGACCTTGTAGTTGGTGGAGAGGCTTAAGCTTGTGGGACACAGGGGTCAAACGGATTGCGACCTGAATGCGTATGGATGTGAAAGAAAGGATTCCTAAAAATGAGCTCTCCTGAATGCATGATTGTAGTATGATAGAAGGGTGAAAGAGTCCAGCTAACACGGGCCTTCTGGATCCCTGGGTCCAGGTCCCTCTCGGACCGATGTCCAGTTTTTGGAACCGGCACAGAAATGACATGAGGCCTGCACAGCGACCAAGACACATCCCTTCGTTGATATGGTGGTCTGTGAACGACCTTCCTGAGCAGTTAGTTTTTCCCCTGCATGCGGGGCTCTCCAGGGGCGGACCTTTTATTTCCCTAGCTACTCCTGAGAACCAAAATCTATTACGCGAATTTAATCTCAAAAGAAGTAGGAGGAAGGGAGGTGGCGGATGGGGAAAAGGGGTTGGGTCCTAACGGCTATAACATAACCCTTTCCTCTCAATCTGCCTTTTCGGCAGGCCAAACTTAAGCGGCTGCTGTGCCCCCAGCTCTTCCAGGAGCTGGGGGATGGACGGTCCCTCTGAATGAGGCTATGGAAACAGGAGTGGCCAATCAGTCCCCCGATAAGAAGAAACACATCAACGGCTCCTTCAAAATGAGACTGAAGAGGCAAGCACAGCGGACTAGTGGAGCAGTTACGATACCCGGTACATCGGCTCAGAGGATTGACCCCCTGACGGTTGTGGGGACAGATACGAGCTAACCAGACTTGGTGTTCACCACAGAGCAGTCTGAGCTTTTTAGGAAGGCTACCTGGAGGGATTGTTACCCCAGCCAGGGTCAGGTGGACCCTGAAGTTCTTCAGTCCTTACAAGTCTTCTGGTCGGATGATATATATCCAGTCTTCTTACAGAGGAATGGTGAGATCATCATAGGGGCGATTGCGATACTGACTAGGGCTTGTCTGACGTTGGGTTATGTTCCGACGGCATAGAGGGGTGCGAGAGTAGTTTCCATTTCGGAAGCGGGCAGGATCGGGTATACTTCACCCAAGGATTTCCGTCCCATTAGCGCCTTACATCTTTCCTACTAAAAACAGTGGAAAGACTCGTTGACAAATATATCCGCGATAAGGTCTTGTTAAGTAGGTTATTTCAGAAGCCACAACACGTCTATTAAGCTGGTCACTCGACTGAGACCCCCTAAGCACAGCAGTTATCCTAATCGAAGGAGCACTGAAGCAGAAAGCCTCGCGATTGGAACCTTTATGAACTTCGAAGGAGACAACAACTTATTCCACATATTTTGTGAAATTATTAGAAGTAATTAAATAAAATCAAAATATGAATACATCTGATGAATAAAAAATATCTCTGAGAGATGCGTTATTGAAAACACGTTCTCTTTGGGAGAATAGAAAACTGTGTGGCGGTCGCTATGGAAATAGAAGTGAATAAGTTTAGGAGGTATCTTATTCTTATTGTGGCATTTCAGATAGATGGAAAAATCGCGCATTTAAAATAATAGAATAATCTTCATTTTTGCGCTGAAATCTGAAAATATTAATTTTTCTCTATTCTACGCTTATTACCGGGAAGCTTCCGAAACTTGCATGGCAAGATTTAAGCAAGCTTGCTGCAAACTCTTGTGTTATTTGGGCCCAGACAAACCTATGCGGCGGTGGTCTGGTGGAGCAGGGTCGAACTGTCTACTGTGAAGTCTCGACTGGAAAGGATCAGGGGACTAATTCTGAGAGACATCACTGGTGCCTCGAAGTCGACAACCATGAGGGCCTTGGGGGCACTAATAGGTTTGGAGCCCCTGCATCTTACCATCAACGCCGTGGCTGGGAAGGAGGCCTGAAGATTAAATATGGTAAACGATAGCAGTATCTCGGCAGTAGTGTGGATACCAATCGATATTGCGAGGAGGCCGACACTGAGCATGCTCAGAGACAAAATGTCTACTCGTCGGTACATCTTCGACACGAAGTACTGAGTTAGCTTATTCACAAAATAGGAATATGGTTTAAGGCCCTTAATCAGAATGGCAATCGAGTCCGAATTTTTAGGCCGCACGGTTGAATATTTTTGTCTAATTTTTTGGATACCTCATCTAAATAACCATATCTCAAATCTAGCAGAGACTATTTTCGATAAAATGTTTATATTTTGTTTAATAATCAAAATAGAGAACAATAGCAGGGACATTCAATAAGATCTACATGCATGTCCGCAGCGAACCTGTAAGTTCTAGGAATCGTGAAAGGTTATTTTCCTCAGGATATTTAGTACATTAAAAAAGTCATTTGTTTCCCGTACATCGTAAAAAAATACTATTTACTGTTATTGATGACACAAACGATTCCTATTGCTCACAGGGGGAAACGACTGTGAAAATAAATATTAATTGTTTAAGGGCATGTGATACTTACAAAATTGTCGATTTTACAAGTCTTAGGTTCCCCCGGCTTTTTTTAGAATAATTTGGAAAATGATAGCGAACATGCTAACGGACGTCCCCACACACTTTTTTGTAGGTTAATTCAAAAAAGTTTTAATTGATTAAAATGCGATTAATTTGCATAGCGCTTAGGAAATAGCATCGATTTTTTCAGTGTTAGATTCCCCGGCTTTTTTCCTAGGATAAGAAATATTTTGCCTTCAAAATCTGGTAAATGATAGCGAACATGCTAACGGATGTCCCCGCACACCTTTTTTGTGTTTTTTTATCAAAAAATTTTGGATATTGCTATTGCGTATATTTCGAGGTTATGTGTGTTACAATTCGTCCGAGCGTTACTTCCAAACTACACAATATTTTTGGACGAAAACTTTGGACTTACAAATAAACATAGTAACTAATCTCCCGGAACTAACTTTGTTTGCAGGCAATAAAAAAGGTTTATTTCATAAATAATTTCCAGATTATCGGAAAGGCAGAGATGAAAAACGACGTAACCTCAAAATAATGCATATGCATACCATTTTTATTTAGAACAATAAATTTTTTTGTTATTATCTCTCAAAAAAGTCCGGGGACGTCCGTTATGATATTTTATAGCATTTCCTAATTCAGTTTTTAAAAATTTTCATTTTTGTGGAAAAAAAGCCGGGGAAACTGTAAGTATCACATGCCCTTAAAAAGTCAGACTAAATTCCCTAAAGAAGTCCATCCCAGCAAACACGTACTGTAACTGTTCCATATCAAAAAAGGAACTTTGTTCTATAACAGTTGTTACAAGATGGTGACAGAACTGTTCTAGTACACAAAGTTAACAGTGTTCTAGAACACTGTGACAAAATTGTGACCGAACTGTTTTAGCACAAAAACGTAAGAGTGTTCTAGAAAACTGCGCCAAAATGGTGACAGAACTGTTCTCGAACTATGTGACAGCACTGTTCTGTAACAGTTGCTATGGAATTGAATCCAGACAGAAACCGAATATTTTATAATATTAATAAATACTTTATATTATTAACGTTTACATACTGTATACAGAAAAGCAACCCGAATTTCAAACAATTTAAAAGTTGATTTTGCTGCTTTTTCGAGTTTTTTAAAAAGGAACCGAATGGGGTCTTTACGGGTACTTTTGAGAGGCTCCATTCGGTTCCTTCGGTCCGCTAGGGTAGGGTCGATGCAATACAGGTATGGCCTAAATAAATTAATACTTGTTACCGTATATGCTTAGAACAAGTGTACGTTTTCTTGTGCTGAGAACATTCATTCTTAGATCGATAACGTAGCACATTTTAGTATTATGAAACCTAAGAGATCCAAGTGCCCCTGAGGCTTAAGTGCTCCAAGAGCGAAATGTGCCAAGAGCCAAACGCCTTAGGAGCCAAATGCCCCAAGACCCGATTGCCCCAAGACCTATGTGCCCCAGGACCCAAAGTCCCCAAGACCCAAGTGCCCCAAGACACAAGACCAAAGTGAGCGAAGACTGAAAAGACATTTGTATCAGTGTATCAGTGAACATTGCATTTCTTGCATTTTTATGTCTCAGAAATATTATGTAAAAGTTTTATGCATATCAAAAATGGCATGAAATGTCAATATTCGGAAGCTAATTGTGATCCTTAGATATATTTGTGTAACTTGACATTTTGAAGAGACATTCTTTAGACTATTGAGAATAGATTTCTAAGAAAAAGATTAAACGTTTAATTTACATTTAATAAAGAGTAAGACAAGCTTATGAAAAATGACACATGCACGATGAACACCGACTGCAGGGGGTGCAAGTGGACGGCTGCAAAAACAGTTGACCCTCGGTTGTCAGCTCATTGTGCACCACGGTGTGCCCACTCCTATAGGAAAAGTGGCGAAAGAAATGTAGTAATTGCTATGTCCTCTAGATGTCGCTCATGTGAGTTCAGAATTCAAAATGAACTTGAGCAGACGATAGAAGTTCTATCGTCTGCTCACGTCTGCTCAAGTTCAATGTAGCTGCAAGAATCATATATATTTTTTACGTGATGAACTTGGATTCACAATGGATTTTAACTGAAAACACAAACTAAAAATGGAAACAAATGAAATCGATCAAATGCAATCAAAGGTTAAAGTCTGTTGAAATCGTTCTATGATAGAACGAACAATCAAATGTTAAAGTCTTTTGGAATCGTTCTATGATAGATCGATTGCAACAGACTTAATCATTTGATTGCATGTGATCGATGATAGATTTTATTTTGTTCAATTTTTGGTTTCTTTTATTGGTCATTATTATTCATGTACTTGTTTCAGAAAGAGAAGTTAACATAACCTACAAATTACGGTGAGAAGAGGGTGGTCGTTGCTCTTGACAATAGTTCTTGGTACGTCTCCTAGGTGGCGCTGATCTTGCATTTTGCCACAATCTATAAGTACCCCCTCTCAGTGTCTCCAGAACGTGAAATTTTTCGGCACCCACCACTCTCCCATCAGGGAGCGACACATTCAAACGTAGCGTGTCGGTGAGTCAGCTCTGTTAATTGCTGCGAAGCCTAGCCTCGTGTAAAGCCGAAAATGCACGAGCAAGACCCTGAGCCCTCCTGACTTCACGAATGACGATCTAGCTGCTCCTCAAATCTATTCAGGTTTTGAAATCCTGAATTACCTTAGAACTATTAGGCTTATTGCGAAGAGCAAAATATAATTGACTTATGTAAATAGATATACGAGACAAAATAATTAAATTTTCAAACTAAGAAATTACTTTAAAACATACATTTTTAAACTTAAACATTGTAATTTATACTGAAGTTTGGAATTGAAAACATTAATTTTTAAACCCAAATAAATGCAAATTTTCAACAAAAGAAATTAATTTTTATCTAAAACAAATGAATTTTAAAGAAGAATAATTCGCCAACAAAGAAGATACATTTATAACTAAAAAGAAAATTTTCCAAGAAAAAAAGTGTCAACAAAATTGTTTATTTTTCATCTTTAGAACAGAATTTTAAACTAAAACAATAATTATTCGATCGAAAATGGACTAGTCAAATTTTCAAATAAACAGTGGAATTTTCAAACAAAGAAATTAATTTTCAACCAAAATGTTAATGTTTCAACGAAAAATTGAATAGATAAATTTTCAGTTGAAAAATAATTATCAGCCCCAAAAAATGAAAGGATCAAGAAAATATTTACATTTCTAAACAAAAAATTAAATTTGCAAACAAATAATTTAAATTTCAACCCAATAACTTTCTACCGAAAACAGAAATACAAAATTTTCAAAATCAATTTTAAAACAACAAAAATTTTTGTTAACAAAATAGATAACTTTAAAAAAAATAGATGAACTTTCAACCATTTTATACCAAAAGAAAAGAAGTTTCACCAAAAAATGCATTTTCATCCAAAGAAATGAATTCTTGATTGAAGTAGATAAATTTTTAAACAAGAAGAATAATTTTCTACAAAAAAGAAGAATTTTTGACTGAGGAAGGTCAATTTCCTACAAAAAAAATTCGAACAAAAATTATACAGTTAGATTTTTAGTATGAGAAAATGTTTTTTCAACAACAACAAAAATCGAATTTTCAACAAAACAGTTAAATTATCAACCAAAACAGTTATTTAAAAAAATTTTATTTTAAAATAGTTTAATTTTCGTTCGAAGAAATGAATTTTCAACTGAAAAATATTCTAAACAAAAACAATACACAATCGAATTTACAACATAATAGTTCAGTTTTCAAACATATAGTTGAATTTTCAGTTAAAAAATTATTTTTCAACCAAAAATGAAATGGAATGAATTCTGAGAGAAAATTTAAAAAAAGATTACAATTTTTAAAAATTATTTCGAAATTTTTCCAGGTTTTATAATTTTAGAAAAAATACGGAATTTAATTCTTATTAAGCTTTTTTGCGCAATCTTGCTGCACCATTTTTTGTTATGATTATGATGGTTTAATAAAATTTCCTTTCAAATTTTAGTAAGTTTACGAGAATCTTCAGAAAATTTGAAACTAATAACTAAATTTTTTAGAAGTATAGATTTTCAAAGATTTCAAAAAAAACTTTAGAAGCTTTATAGGCGAGCGGCGCACCCCCAAAAAGGTGCACAAAAAAATGATTTGACCGACCACTACATAACGCAAGGAAAAACCAAAGTGGGATCGATTAATTATGTTATTAGGAACAAAAAACCTTCTTAACACTTTTTTGCCCCGATGGTCAGTAATTTGTTATTAACCAAATACTTGAAAAATTACGAAAAATGAAAAAATCGTTACGCTGATCATATTCTAATGTAAAATGGATCAAAATAAACACTTTTTTACACTTGGTATTTTTTCGAAAAATGCTTCTTTTTTTACTTACGCGCAATTTAAAGTCGAAAAACTTTTTTTCGCATTGTCAAATTTGTCATACCAAATTCGTGAAATTGACGGATTTCGAGGCGAATTTGCCGTGACGGAACGCGTAACGTACACTAATTCGCGGAACTATTTGTCAATGACTAACGTTGAATGTAATATGTGCTTTTTGGCCGTTGGTATTTTGTCTTTTTACCATGTACTGTAGAAAAGAAGCCTTTCTCAAACAGAAAATTCTTCAATCCCACGATAAATATCTATGTTTTCGATCAATCATCAATTTTACCGATACATAAACAAATAAAAAATATTTATATAGAAATCTATTTACATAAACTATACTTGTTTAAAGCTTGTTTTACAAAAAGATGTTTGAACTAATTCAAACTAACCGCGCGTTCGCTCGTCTTGCTTGTGCAAGAAAAATTGCCAAGTGTGAACTTATGAATCTACTAGAGAAAAATATTTTTAATGAGATTACACTTAATGAACCATCTGGACAAAAGCATAATTGTGTAGTTTTTAATGGAATGAACGTACTTCAAGCTCTAAATACTAATAAACTTTTTACTTTCAATGACGTGGGTCGTCAAATCATGGAAAAAATAAGTAGAAAGTTACAAAATGCAGATGAAGTCCATCTAATATTTGATCGTTACAATGACGACGGTATTAATCCAAAAGAAGAGGAAAGGTTTGCTAGATATGGTCAAGGTGGTCAAGCTGTAGAAATAATGGGAAATAGGCATGTACGAGATTTCAAAAAAGTTCTGGCAAATAATGAAACTAAATCGAATTTGACCAGTTTTATTAGCTAGTATTTACAGAAACATCTTTCAAATTGATAGATAATGTCGAATAAAGCCAAGCAATTTTATGTAGCTCGTGGAGTTGAGCCGCGAGAAAATACGTATCTTATTTCTAAAAATAATCAATGTGCTGATTTAAATTTAGTCTGTAATCATATAGACGCAGATACAAGAATCATTTTCCATGTCTGTGCGATCCAATCAAGGTATGCTGACCAGTGTCAAATCATAGTCGAATCACCGGATACAGATGTTTTCATTCTTTTGCTTTCACACTATAAGTATTTTGATTTTAAACCATTGATATGGTTCTATACAGGGAAACTTGAAAGAAAACTAGATCACCGTCGATTCATACCAATTCATACACTTTATGATAGTCTGGGACCCGAAAAAAGCTTAGCACTCATGCCTTTACACGCATTAAGTGTTTGTCATAATGTAAGTTTGTTTAATCATATAGGGAAAAACCGCTTATGCTAGATTTTCTAGGCTTTCTGCTGAAGATATTGATGACTTAATAAATATAGTCTATCTACCTGTAGAAAAAGCATTGTATGCAGTCACCAAATGGTTGAGCTTTATTAATACTCCCAGTAAACTTCAAAAAAAATTTCGGAGAGGAGAATATATTAATAAATACTTCAAGATATAACATAGCTTGCATAAAAGATATTGTAGCAGCTAAACTGCCTCCCTCAGAGCCCGCATTAGTACAGCATGTGTTACGCGTAAAATGGGAAGTAAATGAATGGTCGCAAGCAAGATCTAATAATATCACGTCATTTGATCCACCTCAATACGGATGGATAAGAGAAAAACGACATATTGTCAGTCAATTATTTTGAAGGAGAAACAGCCATAGAAGCTTTACAAAAATTCATTTGTTCTTGCACTGGAAAATGACCATGCAAAGATGAAGAAATATGTTCTTGTTTGTCTCAAGGTTTGCAATGTTGCGAACTATATGAACGTGTTCAACAAATTGCAATAATCACAAAATTTCAAATGATCATACACTGAAAAAAATAATTCTTAGCACCAAGTATATGCATTTACTTGAATCCTATTTCTTAGCATCAAGAAAATATACTTTAAAGGAAGTAATATTTCTTTTAACCAGGCATAGGTATATCTTTTGTTGATCTAAAAAAATGAACTCTTTGGCTACATTTTCTCGATTGAAATACATGTTTCTTACATTTAAGAAAATCATTTTCTTAATTCAAAAGGTGCAGATTTGTTGAAATGTGATTTGTCGTTCAAAGAAATATATATTTGATTCAAAGAGTTCGATTCTTTGAACTGATTAGGGACACATTTGAATCAATAATTTTTCCATACTTGAATCAAGAATCTAGGTTTATTTAAATCAGAGAAATAATAATTTAATTCAAAATAATATTAATTAAATTACAGTATATATTTTGTTGTCACAAAAGGTTCATGCATTTATAGCAATGGGGCACTTATTTAGATTAAAAACGTATTGTGTTTACATAAATTTTTATTTCTTCAGTGGAAGAAAATATTTCATTTGATTACTAGAATTAAATTGTTTATAACAAATAAATATTAATTTCAACGAAGTAATCATTTTTTAAGTCATAAACTTAACAATTTGGCGTCGTTTGTTTCAACTGAATACTTCCTTAGATTAAAGAAATATATTGTTAAATTAAATATCCATGTTTTTGATTCAAATAAATATTTCGTTGGCATTTATGGCGCGGTTTCAATACGTTTTCCGACTTAAAATTTCCATGTCACGTTAGCGTAGTGGACAACGCTGTGGACTTTACACTCGATGGAGCCAAGTTCAATTCCTGCTGGGGGTGGATTTTTCATCGAATTCTTCTGTTTCAGGTTCATCAAGATTTAAAATTATTTGATTTGTTTAAATTAAATATGTATATTAATAACAATGATAATTATAATTTATATTAAAAGAATCCAGTTGCTTATATAGGAAAATATGTACTACAATTGAAGAACTAACTACTTTATTGCACTCGCGCATGGTCTAGGCCAAAGAAATATTTTTTTGAATCAAGATATATATTTTTGTGTTTCAAATAATAAGAAATTTGCTGTGGGGAAACAGTTTTTTGAGCCTATAAAATATTTGCTTGACCTTAAAATATATTTCTTTCCTTTAATTCATATTTCCCCAACTCAAAGAAATATTCATTCCAATTCATGCGACATTCATTTCGAGCAATGAATCATTCATTTGGTGTAAAATGTATATTTTTTGTCTTGAATTAATATTTCTTTGATTCGAAGAAACATTTCCCTTCGACCAACAGGTCGTATTTATTTGCCTCTAATAAATATATATTTTTTAAATAAACAGGACTTTCACTTACCTCAGCCAAGTAAAATTCACTTGGTACCAATAATCCGTTTTTTCAGTGTATGGATTCAAGTGACGAATGCGAGACTGAAGATTAAATTTAGACATAATAGTTGCAATGTTAATGTATAGTAGACTTTATCACAACATATGTATATATACGAATGTAAATTTTATCTAAATAAATCATTTTATTTATTTTGAAATAATTTTCATTTTACTTTAACGTCCATAACTTTCTAATTTTTTTTTACACATACATTTCGTTGCAGAATTGAAAGAGGTTCTGTTTGAGAAAGGCTTTCTATCGACAGTACATGGTCTAAAGAAAAAATAACAACGGCCAAAAAGCACATATTACATTCAACGTTAGTCATTGACACATATTTCAGCGAATCAGTGTACGTTACGCGCTCCGTCACGGCAAATCCTCCTCGAAATCCGTAAATTTCACGAATTTTGTATGACAAATTTGACAATGTAATAAAAAAAGTAGCACGAAGAAAAAAAATACTGCCTAAAAGCACATGTTGTCACGAGTAATTTGCATTTTTTAAATTTCAAAAAGATATAAGATAAAATTATTTTTCTCAAAATTCCTTTGAAAAATTTAGAAGATTATATAAGTCAAGTTTTTTACATCTTGAATGCTTTTTTAAAATTTTAAGGGAAATGTAGTCAGTTAAAAATAATTTTTGTTGAATTTATTTTGCTTTAAACGTACTTCTAAACGTACTTCTAAATTTCCCCAAGCAACTTAAGCTTTGTTTATTCTCCTGAAACCTTTCGAATATCTTTTAAAGTTCCTAAAGTTCATCTTGCGTTTCTAAAACACGTCTAAATTTTTAATTTTGTTGAATCTCATCAATTCTACTAAATACTTCCTGAATTGACTCGATTATTTACATTTGTTTAAACTTTTTAATCTTATCAAATTGAAGCATTCTTCTTTTAAATTTGAGGAAATCCTTTGATGTGTTTAAAAATCTGCTTGAATTTTTTTTAAAGAAAATTGTTTTAAATAAAAAATTATTAAAAATTTTTACACGATTATTAGAAAAATAATTCTGTTTTTCTAATCTTGTAAGACTTTCTAATCTCTAATATTTAAAAATTATTCAAATTTTTCCTCATTTTTTTATTTTGCAAAATTAAAAAAAAAATTGCCTTTGAAATTTTTCAGATACTTTGACAATTTCTTACGTAATTTTTCATGTTTTAAAATGCTTTAACATATTCTCCTAAAATTAAATTTTCAAATAAAAAAATTGCACAAGAAGGCCTAATAAGAATTACGTTCCTTAATTAAAGATGTGAAAAAATTGACTCATAATCTTTTAAATCGTTTCAAAATTCCCGAATATCTCTTAAACTTAGGCAAATTTAAAAGGACATTTTTTAAACCAAAATAATTTTTTTTAATGTGCAACAAAATTGTGCAAGAAGGCTTAATAAGAAATCATTTCCTTATTTTTTCTAAAATTATAGAACATAGCAAAATTGCCTGAACTTTCATTCTCTTGACACCCTACGAAATTCAGTTTACTTAACCCTACACGAATCCTGCGGGGGACAAATGTGCCTCACGCGAAATTTAATAATTCCCCTGAGCAAATATCTCTGATTTTTTTGTGTAGGCCCTAACCATAATTCAGTTCGACTATCCTAGAGTGCGGTGAAGTGATTGATGTTGCCGGTTGTTCATTGTCTAACAAGTGAGAAGGAATTGCTGAGCGCTTGGGACACATCTTCCAATAATAAATCCATTAATAAATAATGAATAAATCATTTATTTTCTCATCCAAGATTTCGAGAATATACGAACTAAAAAGTGCCGATACTGTGACTGCAGTGTCGCAGGAAAGAGAGATAAGTTGCAACCGACCTGTGTGTGACGAACATAGGGCGGTCTTGTGCAACCTTTGCATAATTTTTCATAATTCATAATTTTTTTTCTTTATTTAAATGAACCCATCTTATTATTCATGCAAAAACAAAGACAGTGACCTATTTTACATGTAAACTATTTATAATAATAAGCATTCTGCCCGCACTTCTGATATTTCTCATTTTTTTTAATTTTCTAAGTTCGAATGTTCAAATAAATGTATTTTTTGGAAGAAACCTAGATATAACCTACACCACCTTAAAGTTAAATGTGTCCCCTTCAAAATGGCGCTTTAAATTTCAAAATTAGTTAATTGGAAAAGAAATGACATGATTTTTTCCAAAAAATCCCGTACGTGACGCTAGTATGAACATTTGTAGAAATCACGTGGTACAAATATAGCCGCCCACGAGACAATCGTAACAATACAATAATATAACCCCAAATCAATAAGTATCAAATATTATTTATGAAATTATTGGGCCATGTAATAAATAATGATTAATTTAAAGTCATAACTTTCTGCGCAAGTGTAAATGTGGTCATACATTTTTTGAAAGTCATGTGAAACTTAAGAAAGGTAAGTAAGGATAACATGTACAGGAAAATAATTTCGCTGATTGAACTCGTTCTTTTATGATGAATTATTTCAATGGGTCTTTTAGTATTGTACTTACCATTTCGATATTGCACTTTCACTTGATAAATTATATATTTAATATACAGAGTGTATTTTATAGAGTATTTAATTGCACATGAATTGAGGTCATATTATTCTTTTCACGTGGAGGGCCATATTTGTACATATTTCCATGCTAGCGCCACGCAGGGAAAGTTCAGACGCATGTACTACGCGAAAAAACCTGCTAATTTTTTATGAAGGCAGTGTTCATGACTGGTCTCCTTGTGTCTATTCTTCATGTTATATACACCAATCTCTTCTACATTAAAAAACCGAAGAGAATGGTGTATATTAACATCTAATTCTGATGAAAGGAAAAGATTGTGTACAAGGAATCCAAATGGAGGACATTTGTCACCCACAGAATCCGGTGAGTGCAAAAAATGTATAGGATCCGTCTAGGGTTAAAAACTCCTCCAAATAGCCAGTTAGTTAGCCACCGAAAACGAATCGTGAAATCGGGTAGGGGGGGGGGGGGGCTCGGGCTCGTGAATTTTCGGCTCTGCAGGAGGCTGGCCTATGCAACATGTAGTAGAATCGACTCCCCGACACGCAACGTTTGAATGTGTCGCTCTTAAATGGGAAAGTGGTGGGGGCCGAAAAATCCCACGTTCTGGACACACTGCTCCCTCTAAATACATGGGATGGGGCACACCGTATTTGCTGCGATACCAAGCTACGGTCACTGACAACGAGTAGAATGGCAGAGTAATAATAAGTTAATAAATGTATAGCTGCTCTCTGGGTTCAACCTGTAGCTGGTGTCATTACTTCTCAATTTTAAATTAGGGAACTTTAAAGCCTCCGAGCGAGTTCTGAAAATATTTTTTCTTAAAAATAAAATAATAGGCATAATTTTATTTGCCGACGAGAATGATTTGGCCAACAAGCCTGATAGAATTTCTCAAATGTAATTATTTGGGCTAACCTAATGTATATTACAAGAGACAAAAATGCATACAATTGTTTGAGACACGTTTATTAACTAATTAATTATAATATAATATAATAATTAATTAATGATAATAGATGATAATAGACTTCTTTGCCCACTGTTATTTTAAATCGACTATCATTATTACATATAATCCATGTACTTGTTACTCGGCGTTATAACATATTTTTCCAAGATGAAATAAATGAACTTCAGGTTTTTGCATACCAATAATATTGTGCGAATACTATCGCGCAATAATTCTACCATTACTATTGCACACAATGCATATATTTGTTATCCAGCGTTATAAAGTACTTACCCAAGATTTAAAAAATGCAAGTCGGGGTTTTATGCCCATAATATTGCGCGGTAACAATCGCGCAATAATAAGTAACGCTGTACAAAAAATCTACACTTTCTCGAATATTCGTGCCCAATTATAATCTATTCTCATTTATGTTCTGTGAACCAACGCGGTACATATTAATTTGATTGATTTTTGTCGTATAAACTCATTTTTCCGTAATAGGCATAATGAAAATAGCCAACTTGTACATTTTCCGAATGTGGCTTGTTTTGTATCGTAAGTAGGCCGTCCCTGGTTATGAAACTAACTTGCGATAATAATTTATTTGCGTACAGTTAACCGTGTATAAAGAGATATTTTCCATAAAAAAACTAAACGCCCTACGAAATTTCACCAGAAAATTCACCTATGCATTTACAGAGTTCAGATAAGAGAGGTCTCGCAGATATTAAGTAGTTACATGCTTTTTTTTTGTTTTTTACGAGGGAATGTGACAAATCTTAAATAAGATACGAGAAGGGTCTACACTTTTTGGTTGTGTGGGGTTTTATCCACTAATAGCACCACCCTTCCATTCTTGACCACGGATAAAAATGGATATTTACATCCAAAGGCTGGAGTTTTAATTATAGGGTGACGATCTAGATATTAGGCTGGAATATTTTGATATTAAAATTTCATGTCCAGGTATTAAAAACCAGGTATTAAATCATATTAAAAATTCAACAAATTTCTTTTTCCTAATTTTACTGAAAATCCTCTTTTGTTTCAAAATTCCCTGATTTGTTGAAAATTAATATTTCTTAGTTAAAAATACAATTGTTTGGTCAAAAATTAATCTGATTTGGTCAGTAATTCATCCACTTTGTTAAACATTGTATTTTTGTGTGTGAAAATTGACTTTATTAGCTTAAGATTGAAATATTCCATTTTTAGTAAAAACTTTCTACTTCAGGATTTATAGCTTGAAATACTCCGTATTTATTCAATAACAATTATGTGCATTTTCTGGCTTGTGTAATCTACATATAATTAATATTAGACAATATAGCATATGGTATTATGATTTAATAAACATTATTTGCATTTAATGTCCCTGTACCAAGGGTTTCTGCTGAATATGGTTACAAAAATAAATAGGCAGTCGCGGACAATTGTCCAGGGGTGGTCCCGAAGGAATTAACCCCTAAGCGGAGGTGTGAAAACCGTGCCGAAAGCTGAATGGCACTTGGGTGAGGTGTCTAGAATGGTGACTCTGGGATACCGGGCGACCTCTCAGAGTACGCAGCCTTATCCTTGCATGCGGGGCTCTACAAGGATGGACGAACCCCTTTCCCTAGTTCCTCTTGGCAACAACAATGACAACACCAAACATAGTTGTAGTAAGTGCGGTTAAAAACAACAGAATGCGCAGGGCTCTCGACAATGGGTCGGCCAACAATGCCAACCAATCTAGAGCTGGAGGAGCCAATGAAAATGGATTCAATGAGATGGATCGGCGGGATCTCGCAACCTTTGAGTGGACGGAACGACTGAATCACGACTGGCTAGAGTGCTACGTTGCGAGTGTGGCTCCTGAACGGGGTTACATGGCACGGCTGCATGCTCTGTGGTGCGAGAAACACCCGGAACTATTGCACTTTTCGCAGCAACATCTGCGAAACCATGCTGAACTATTCCGAAAAAGGGGCTATGTAAGCGGAACGGCTACTCTACCACAGCTAGAGCAAGTCGGCAACAGAGAAAGAGAGGCGACACTAAGACCAACCGCGGGCAGGTATCCAATAGATGAGGAGCGATGCTTTACGACCCGGAGAAACATCAACACTAAGGTTTCTCTCAAGCCTGAAGATCTGACTGAAATGGATGACGAGCTTCGTGGACATTTTTCCGGAGAATCCGACCTTTGGGCTATCAATTATTGTGTGTATGGTGCAGCGAGAGCTTTGGGCGATGCGAACCGTAAAACAAAACCAACGGTTGATCATAAGACCAAAAGACGAATGCATTAACTTGCCATAAAGATAGGCTGGGCAAGATAGTACGCGTCCCGCATTCAGTGTGTGATTGACTACATCACATCTGGCAGGAATTTTACCGCCAAGCTTCGAAAGTTCGCGCGCGAACTCCGGACCCGTTATCACACACTTAACAAGTCAAAGCTGCTGACCACCAGGCAGCATGTTGTTGAGAGAATGCGGATACTATCTGACGCTGAGAGAAGTCCAGAGCGGAGGGAGAGGTGGGTCAGAGAGAATCAACAGTTTCTCTCTGACCCAATTCGACTCTTCCAAGACCCTTCAGTTACTGTCAAACACCCACCCAAACCAGACGAGGTCGAAGTATTTTGGAGAGAAGTCTACGAAGTTCAGCAGACTGGACGAAGACTCAGAAAATATAAATAGCTTCAAGGAGTTATGTGTTGCCCTCAGAACACCTGATAAAGAATGCCCACCCATCACTACCGAGGAGGTGAAAAAAGTATTAAGAGGGATGAAGAACTATTCCGCACCGGGACTAGATTGTATCAAAACCTTCTGGTGGAAGAAGTTTTCTTCAATCCATCAGCATTTGGCTCGTATTTTCGCCTCATATTTGAAGTCGGAAGAGCCGATTCCGGAGTGGTTGGTGAAAGGCCGCACAATACTCCTGCCGAAAATAGGCAACTTAGCTGACCCGAAGAATTACAGGCCAATAACTTATCTGAACACACTTTATAAGATATTCACAGCCATCCTAAATGATAGGATTGTTCGGGCAATTGAACCTGTGTGGCAAGAAATGTATGAACAACGAGGCTCAAAGAAAGACGTAGCCGGATGTCGGTAGAACCTGCTCATCGATAGATGTGTCTGCAAAGATGCAGCATTCTACCAGCGTGACCTATCGATGGCCTGGATTGATTGTCGGAAAGCTTTCGATTCAACCTCCCATAGACTCATCATATGTCTTTTGGAAATCTTAAAGGTTCATCCGCAAATAGTTGGGTGCATACAGAGATTGATGCCGCTTTGGAAAACCAGATTTACTATTTTATCTGAAAAAAATCATGTGGCAACTAACAAGGTCACGTTTCAGAGAGGTGTCTTTCAGGGCGACACCATGAGCCCACTCCTCTTTTGCCTTACATTATTGCCACTATCTCTAGCACTTTCTCGATTCCGACGGGTACTTGCGCGGCAAACCTGCGGGTCGAAAGTACAAGGTACACTCATGTATTTTACATGGACGATCTTAAGATCTATGTTAAAAACAAAGAGCAACTACATCTAGCTCTAGGGATTGTCGAACGATATACTAAGGAAATTG
>NC_046659.1:46135836-46163148 GCF_010883055.1 Belonocnema kinseyi | reverse complement strand
TCTTCCGTTCCGCGACTGTACATCTCACGCCGTCAAGGTGGTCGCGGAATATTGAGTCTTGAATGTCTCCACAACAGGATTATTCTGGGTACAGCACATAGACTTGCAAATGGAAGAGACCCTCTTCTTAAAATGGTCAGGAATCACGAAGAAGTCGGCAAAGGAGCGTTTCTGTACAAAGCAGCGGAGGAGGCTGCTGAAACACTCGGACTTGACTTCAGTATTAGGGGTGAGCAAAATGCATCAAATCTTATCTATCTCGAGTACTCACTCCTGAAAGCCCGGATTAAGAAAGCACAAGAGAAAAACTTTCGTGAACAGCTCCTCGAAAAGAGGATGCACGGTATCTTCCACAGAAATGTGAAGGATCAGTCAATGTCTTGTGAGCTAACATTTGCTTTCCTTAAATCGCCCGGATTGAAGTCTGGTACAAAGCGTTTCATTTTTGCATGCCAAGACGGTGTTATTTCCACCTTAATATACCGTCGCCACATTTTTAGCTAAGACGTTCCTGATGATAGCTGCAGGGTGTGCCATGCACACCCCGAGCATTTAGCTCACATACCATCTAGTTGTCTAACTTAAGCGGGAACGACCTACATTTAAAGGCACAATGCGGCACTAACAGTGCTTTATTACCATATCTGTCACTCTTACGGCATTAACCTTAATATCGCTCCTCTACATGCTCCTAGGGAAATCGAGTCAATTGTCGAGAATGGGAAGTGCCGCATATACTAAAACTTTATATTCTCGACAATTGTTTCTGTTGCTCACTCGAGGCCTGACATGGTTCTTCTTGACTTCGAGAAGCGAACCATGTTCGTTATCGAATTTTCGGCACCAGCTGACAAAAACATCATAACCAAGGAGAATGAAAAGAAAGAGAGACCTTATAAGGGAGTTGCAACGATTTTACCCGGAATATTCTGTTAAACTATTCGTCCTTACCATCGGCGCTCTTGGAGGTGCCAAGCTTTCACTTTCTAATGGCCTAAAAAGCATCCCTGAGTGTCAACAATATGCTAAAACACTTGCGGGAAAAATGCAGAAGGCGGTAGTCCTTGGGTCGCTCCGTGTTCTTAGGGTGCACGAGGCTTTTGCTGGATCGTCGTATTTATTCCTTTAAAGACTGTAACCACCCATCTTACGGTCGTGAGAGGTGGTTGTGGCTGAAATTTTACTGCGATTTCGCTGGGAGCGGGTGCAATTCTCCAGATTAGCACCCGCTCCCGGCTCACATACATGGCGCACTTGATTGCTACCCGAATTGCATAATAGCAGGAAGAAGCCATTGTACAGGGGCATTTTCATATTTCGCGCCTTCATAGTTGCATTCGGATCGGCCATTCGGTCAAGTCCGTGCGTCTTCGGATCAAGTTTATGATAGTTTCCACGGTTGCGTTCGAAACTTCAAATGGATACAAGTGTAAAAAAATATAGGTTATACTATGTAGTAATTACAAATAATAAAAGTGTTTCATTCATAATGAAGTGAGACTTGTGGACTGAGAAGTAAACGTCAATTATCTTCTGTGCCAATAGCATTATGAAATGGCTGCTGAGTGACAAATACTACAAATTAGTAATAACATTGTGCGCTTTTAGTGGGCGAAGAGTGGATTGTGTTTAATGCTTATTTGCGGTATAAACAAGTTATGTTATGAATCGACATCAATGCAATACAGACACTCGCTGAAATCTGAAAAGTTCTTCCTAGATAAGCTGTAGGCTAATGAATAATGATTTGATCTGATTCTGGAAATAGTTACTATGTCCCTTCCTTTAGCCTTGCAATTAATAAACCAAGGTTTATTAATTGCAAGTGGTTGGTTTATTAATTAATTGATAAATACAAAAGGTTGTATGTTTTGCATATTAGATACGAGGCGGAACCCAGGATATTAAAACCTTAGCATGCCTCCAATACGCTCCTTGTGTCTGTAAATATTGTGGCTTTCTCTATAAGATTGTTCATGATGAGTTCTTTAGTCACACAAAGTGCAACAGCTTCTGCGGTGAAAATAGAAGCCTCTGGTAAAATTTAATAACTGGTTTGTAAATTACATTGTGATGAAAAGACAGATAACACCAACCGATTTTTCCCTTAAAGGAGTTGCTGAGCAACAAATAAGAGATTGATAGTCTTCCAATTGTGTGTTATTTTTGAAAGTAGCATACGACATTAGAAGGAGAAAATCTTTTTTAATGTTAATTGGGACACAATTTTCTGAAGCGTAAGAGAATAGGTTTCTCAGGAGATCGTGCACCGGTTGCCCAACAACAAAGAATGATGTGAGAAGGAATCTGTCCGTTATTACTCGAAATCTGTTGAAGAGTGAGAATTCTTTTATTTCGGCTTGCATAACGTTAATAGGCAAAGAAATGCTGCATTTTAAAATATTTAGAACTTTATTACCTCTTTCCAGTAAACGATTATAATGAGCTTCACACGAAAGATTGCTGTTAAACATGATTCCCAAGAATATAGCCTCTTGTCTAGGAAGAAGCTGATGGTTGTCCAGAACTAAGCACGTGTAAGCCTTTTTTAAAAGTAAAGGGTCCTCTATTCTTACCATTATTTCTAAAGGACGCTTGTTTATTTGTAGTGAGGTTGTAAATAAATTTACAGATTTTCCTGGAAATTCCTAGCTGAATCATGTCTTTAACCAAAATTTCTGGAATAACATCGTTGAAAGCTCCTTTGATATCTAGCGAAAAAACAGCAAAATCAACTTTTAAATTGTTGAAATTCGGATTCTGCGTTAAAATTCCCTATAAAAGGTCACGGAATAATCGCAACAGTTTTGTTTGCAATGGTAAAAAGTTAAAAAAAATATAAGACGTATAACGCCTGTTGACTGCTATTTACAGGCGATGCGTTTGAAGTGTAGCAGTCAACAGGAGTTATACGTCTCATATTCTTTCAAACTTTTTACCGTTGCAAAAAAACTATTGCGACTATTCCTTGCCCTTCTATAGGGAATTGTAACGTAGAATCCGAATTTCAACAATTTAAAAGTTTATTTTTCTGTTTTTCCAGTTTTTAAAAAGGAACCGATTGGGGACACAATGGGGTCTTTACGGGTATTTTGTAGAGGCTCAATTCCGTTTCTTCGGTCCGCCAGGGCTGGAAACATTAAAATCCAAATTTCTTGATTTTATTTCAAAGCAGATGGAGACATAAATAGGACCGCTGGAATTTTCCGAGCGGCAATCGTGCACCTTCGAGTTTTCCATGGACATAGGAAACACGGGACTAGGCATGCCATCCTAACTTGGGTGAGCGGGGTTGAATACACGGGAGGGGGGAGAATTCCATGAGTAGGGAGAGCCGCCATCTTACGATGTGCCATTTGATTATGCGCACGAGCATTTTTTCCGACAAACTGTGCATGAAAATATAAACATGTAGGCGCTGCCATGTTTGTCGCGGGACATCATAAGGTGGCGGACCCCCCCCCCCCCCCCCCCCCCCCCCCCCCCCTCATTGCATCACCCCCGCAATGGCATGCCTAGGCCCTTGTTTCCTATGTCCATGGAGTATTCAGATTCAGAAGAGGAGAAATCGGTAGTATTGCAGAGAAAGTGGTTTCAGATCTGGGATCGCTGGCTGGAAAAACTCTGAGCGCAGGTCGTCGTACTTGCGTTCATGACATTTAAATAATGGTTTTTAATTTTTTTTAAGTTGATTAAGACTCTTAAAATACTAGTTTTAACAGTTTAACAAATCTTATTGATAACACAATGGTATTGAATATGGAATTTCAAATAATGCACTACAAGATTTTTAACCTCAAAATGAAGGTATTTACCTCCATAAGTACAACTATTCTTAACCTATGACTGTTCCTTTTTGTAACAATCATCAATTTAATCTTTTCAGCTCCAACACTGATTTTTTATTTTAAAATTTAACACATCAGATATTATACTTCTGAAATTTGTTAATAATGATTTTACTCCAAAACATTACTTTTTACTAGGATTATTGCCTGGCGAGGATAGTTTTTACTATCAAACGTGGCAATTATACTACCCGGTAACAAGCGTTGAATTCAGAAAAATTAAGAATTTGTATTCCTATGAATACGCGATTTTTCCTCCGTCTAAAAATCCCCCAACGAGAACAGAAAAAGTGCAAATCCTATTCCTCTCAATTGACTTAGCAAAATTTAACGAGAGCATTTATTTAACCTATTTTTCATCATTAGATCTTTTTATAACTTGCAAATTCGAAAAATATTCCAATTTATATTCATTTATGTTTTAATAATTTATTTAAACGTCTTAAAAAACGCAACAAAGAAATCTATGCAAATGTGTGAATTTAAATAATTTTAAATCTAGAGAGGTAGAGTTGAATTGGTGATAATTAAAATGATCGCGCATTCAAAATAATAGAATAATCTTCACTTTTGCGTTGAAATCTGAAAATATTAATTTTTCTCTATTCTACGCTTATTGCCAGATAACCTTAATAAATAGTTCTGGAAGAGTCGTAAGAATCGAAAAAATGTTTATTATTTTTTTGTTTCAAAGTCTTAATTAATTTATAGTAATAAACTATAAAATATTAATAAAAGTTGGAGTTATGTAAAAAATACTTGGACACACGGTACTTATGACTTGAGTTTGATGAGGGTGAGCACGCTCGCTGTGGACATCCACCAAGGAATAAAGAATCCATTGAAAAGACGACTCTGTGAATTGCGTATCTGTCATTTGCAGATTTAGAAAGTTAAAAGAGAATCGGTTGCCTTTTTTTGAATGAGACCGACTTTTTTTAGGTTAAGCTGCCATATCTTATACGATTTTTTAAATTGATAAATCATCGAAATATTAAAAGTAATCATGCAGGTCTACTAGAATCGTTTTCTATTTCAGTTATTATTAGTCTTTTACGGCATATAAATTAGTAAACAAAATTATTACGACTAAAAGTCTTTAAAAAACAAATCGGCGGCAATTTGAAATTCTAGTCACAGATACGCAATTCAAAAGCCTTCGAAACCCATTCAACAGAAGTGAATGGATTTTTGTTAACTGGGCATGTACAGCTATCACTGAGTGTAACTTCTATTACATTTTCATCATATAGATGGAATGTCTTGTTTTTGTGTGATTTTGACCCTATCCAGTTTTCTTCAATTCTCGACGTTTTGAGTCAGAAAAAAATAGGTTTTACGAAAATATCAGACGGTCTGTCTATCTGTAGTCTGACGACACGATAACTTTCGAAGGATTTTTCAAATTAAAATTTCCTTTTGCACACTGGCTTGTGGTCCAAAAATTCAGGTCAAGTTCGTGAAGCAGCCTTCTACTGCCAAAATTTATGGTTTTAGCCATGGAAAATGAAACTAGACGTGATAATTCCACTATCCGCGAAACTACGCAATATCCAGTAAAAGGCAATAGATCAAAATTATTTGTTTTCAAAAGTTCTATAAAATTTATCTGTACTATTTCTCAATAGAAACATTGTTTTTGTTTTAAACGTGAAGAATGCCATAAGAAAATCGAAAATTCAAACTTACAGCCAAGCAATGCGTGTCACGGAGAAATGGTCAACAGCCAAATTTCTCGTCACGAATAAAGCTAAAAAATTACTCTTTACCATTTTTCAATAGCATCCAAAATTGGCAAAAAAATGTGAATTTTTACATTCTCATCATATATGAATACGCGTTTTTCCCCCGTCTAAAAATCCACCAACGAGAACAGAAAAAGTGCAAATCCTATTTCTCTCAATCGACTTTGTAAAATTTAACGAAAGCATTTATTTAACTTATTTTTCATTATAAAATCTTTTTATAACTTATAAATTCGAAAAATGTTCAAATTTTTATTTATTTATATTTTCATAATTTATTTAAACGTCTTTAAAAAATTCAACAAAGAAATCTATGCAAATGTGTGAATTCAAATAATTTTAACTCTAGAGATACAGAGTTGAATTGGCGAGAATTCAAATTTCAGAATTTACATTCCGCATGAAGGAATTCAAACAACTTATTACACATATTTTATAAACTTATTAGAAGAAATTAAATAAAATCAAAATATGACCACTTCTGAGGAATAAAAAATATTTCTGTGAGGTGCGTTACAGGTACAATTAGAAGGAATTAAATATATTGAAAACACGTTCTCTTTAGGAAAATAGAAAACTGTGTGGCAGTCGCTTTGGAAATAGAATTGAATAAGTTCAGGAGGTATCTTATTCTTATTGTGGTATTTTAGGCAGATGGAAAAATCGCGCATTCAAAATAATAGAATAATCTTCACTTTTGCGCTGAAATCTGAAAATATTAATTTTTCTCTATTCTACGCTTATTACCGGGTATATCAGGCTGTGAGCACGATAACTTTTGAAAAAATTAATCTATTCGATTGGCCTTTCGCACACTCTCTGAGCATCAGAAACTAAAGGTCAAGTTCGTTTGCCACGTATTTTGGATTAAAATTCGAAAAGTTAAAGCATTTTGAAAAATTTTGAGAACATTTTTTTCAAGTTTCAAAAATTTTCTGTCCGGATATTTATAATATTCAGAAAGACGAAAACTTTTTACCGTTGCAAAAAAAAACTATTGCGATTATTTCGTGAGGTTCCAATAAGGAATTTTAACGTAGAATCCAAATTTCAACCATTTAAAAGTTGATTTTGCTATTTTTTCGAGTTTTTTAAAAAGGAAACGAATGGGGACCCAGTGAGGTCTTTACGGGTACTTTGTAGAGGCTCCATTCGATTCCTTTGGTCCGCCAGGGTTATACAACCAGAGGCAGAAGCAGAGGTTCAGCAACGAAAAAAGCGACGAAAATGGACAAGCCGCAAAAATAAATGAGCAGAATCTGACAGATCAAAAACGCTCAATATCTGTAAACAGACTGCTTTCGTCTGTTGAAATACCTGCTATCAAAATGGAAGTAGAACAGCAGCCTCTTATTGATGAACTTGCCTTGGAAGATGTGGAAAACGAAAACTTGGTTGATGCTGAAGGCATAGGTGCTAGGGAAAATGGACATCATGTACCGGATCCATTAGAACCACATCCGGATATTAATAATGATGATGTGGATAGGGAAATCCCTGTAAAACTACAGCACCTTGAAAGAAATTTTGGTCATGCTTTACTAGAGTTCAGATATGTAGAACTAACACTAAGCCATTCTCTGCCCAAAATGAACATCACAAATGATCTGCGTGCTCTAATAGCACATCTCGACAGCAAGGTTTTACCTACGTATTTGAACGTAGCACAAACTGCGTTAGAGGTGCAAACTCTTGTATACTATGCAGCTGTAGCAACCGTTAGAACGTTGGGCCGCAAAACTAGGCCTGCAAATGCAGTTTTTGTCCCAGCAAGAGATCGAGATCCACCATGGAAGATCAGGTTGGATATGAATGTCAGCAAAGTAAGGTGCAAATTGGGTCGATTAACTCAATATAAAAAAGGAAATAGAACCAGAAAGCTGATAAGCCATGTTACTATAATCATCCACCCTCGGCACATGGAGACATTAACACCAGCAATATTGGATGAAACTTTAGACTCTCCACGACAGAGACTTGATGTTCTTACTGCCAGACTGCGATGGTAAATGAAGAGTAGTGCACGAAGGCAACAAAATCGAAACTTTCAGACAGATGGCTTTCAGACAGGGTTTATGCTCCAGGGTACTACGTATATGTTACCAAAAAAACCAGACGCTCAAAATCCATCTGACTTTCGACCGATAGCCTGTCTTCCAACAATTTATAAATGTCTTAAAGCTATCATTGCAGATAAGATATATTCTCGTTGTGACGGGAATGACATTCTTACAGAAGAACAAAAAGGATGTTGTAAAAACTCGCGAGGCTGTAAAGATCTAATCACTACAGACGCTATTGCCATGACTCAAGCTCGTAAGCATCAAAGAAACTTACACATGGCATACATTGACTACAAGCAAGCGTTTCCTTCCGTGCCGCATGAATATTTGCTTGAAGTCGTAAAACTTTACAAAATCTGCCCACGCATAATTGACTTTCTAAGCCATGCGATGAGACTCTGGGATACAAGAATCAAGTATTTTGATCATGGACAACCAAGGATAAGTAGACCAATATGCTTTAAGACGGGCATATTTCAAGGAGACTCTTTCAGCGCACTATGGTTTTGTTTAGCGTTGAATCCATTGAGCATGTCTCATGGGTTCAGAATTTACGATAATGAGGACGGTCATCAAGTGGCCCATCTTCTTTACATGGATGACCTGAAGCTTTACGCTAGTTCAGTTCAGAAACTGCAGCAAGTGATCGATGTCACAAAGCAGTTTTCCAATGATATCCCCATGGACTTCGGTCTAGATAAATGTAGAACAGTGCATTTAATCAGAGGGGAATCAGGGACCGCAGAGTTACAGCACGAGTTCGAAAATGACATTGAGGCAATGGCTGCATGCGAATCATATAAATATCCGGGTATTCTTGCATCTAAGGGTATTCAGCATACGATAGTTAAGACAAGCCTCGTGATTGCTTTCATTACGAGACTCAGATGGATTATGAAGAGTTTTCTCAACTCAGCAAACAAAATCAGGGCAATCAACACATATGCCATTCCTATACTCACGTACTCCTTCGGGTTCATAAAATGGACTAACACCGACCTTGAAAAGTTAAACAGAATTGTTCCCGTAGAAATGACGAATCACCGAATGCACCACAGAAATTCAGCGATTGAGCTGTGTGAGTCACAAGTTATACAGTTGCGAGACTATTTTAACAGCAAACGAAATGTTGCGCTTTACAGTAGCATCTGTGAAGGGGATACTGACTATACGCCCTTAAATTTTTCCTCAGATGGGACCTTGAATATCAGGGCAGAAATCATAGAGGAATTAGAAATACAATGGAGGCAGAAAGCCTTCCAGGGCGAGCAGCCCAAAACGTTAGATCAAAATGAAGTGCATAGTGAGGCATCCAATATTTAGCTAAGAAAAGGTGTTCTGTATCCCGAGATGGAAGCATTGGTCATTGCGATACAGGACAAGGTTGTCAGCACCAGAAATTATCGAAAACACGTGTTCAATAAAGACGTGGTTGGCCGGTGCAATTATGTGGAGATATCAACGAATTCATCGAGCACATTATTGATGGCTGTCGCGCAATGGCTCAGAGAGAATATACGCACATACATAATGATGTAGCGGGCATTATACATCAACAACTTGCCCTGAACCTAGGACTCTTAAAAGAATGGATGCCTTTCTATAGATACATTCCAATGTCCGTTTTAGAAAGCGAATATTACATCTTATATTGGGATGTTACTATTCAAACGGATCATTACATCCGCGCCAATCGACCTGACATCGTGATGCGAGAAAAAAAAGGTGGAAGAGTCTAAATCATCGATATTGCTTGTCCGCTTAACCGAAATTTGCAGTCAACCTATACAACCAAGATCCACAAGTATAGCGAGTTACGGAATGAAGTAAAGACCATATGGAGGAATGTGAATCATGCATCTATTCATCCTATTGTGATTTCGGCTACAGGCAATATGCACGGAAGATGCACTGAACATTTTGAACATTTAGGAGTCAGTAGGGTATTAGCTGCAGCTCAGAATGCGGCTTTATTAAACACCTGTCGCATTGAAAGAAACTTTCTTGACCATCAGGAAGTGAGCGACTAAAAACCCGTGGAGTGACAGATGGTAGTTCTAAGAAAGCATCCAGAGATGACTGTTCTCACCTCCAATGCTCGTGGCCGCTTGTAATTGCATACCTACAACATCATCGCAGGAGGTTTCAAGCATCTTATTAAATTAGTTGAATTAACTTCTACCATTCTAATCTCATCAATCACTTGATTTATTCCGTAGCTATGATGTATAACCGGGTTTAACCTCGTAAAAGTTTAACCAAAACACAGAATTACAATAAAATATTATTATTAAATTAGTTAAATTAATTAATAGTTAAATTAGTTAAAGTATTAAATTAGTTGAATTAGCTTATAACATTCTAATCTCATCAGTCACTTGACTTAGTCCGTGGCCATGATGTATAAGCGGGTTTACCCGAGTAAAAGTTTAATAAAAACAGAATTATAATGAAGAATGTTTTGTCGCGGTGTTTTATGTATTCCTTCACCTCTTTCGTCATTTTGGGCCATTCGTTTCGTTTTCTAATTTTTTAAGAGTTTTTTCAAGAGGATATTGTCCTCCTAGAATCCTTTCGTGAGCTTCTCTCATTAGTCCTTGCTTATCAAAAAACACAGGAAGTCGGTAGATAAATACGTTAATTTTTTCTCCTTACCAATTGTGGTCGACTAGTTGTAGTATTTCTCGTTCGTAAATATCTTCTGTTATAATTCGCACTAGGTCGGTGTCCATGAGATTGATCTTGAAAAATTCAGCTTTATCTGATGGACTCCTGTTTGGTCCAATGTATTGTTTATCGTCGTCTGGCGGTGACCGTGTCATGAAAAATTCCTTTATTCTCTTAGGTCCGTATGTTGGAGCAAGTATGATCTGATGTTTAATTTTTCTTTGTGTTTTTTCGTTAACCTTAATCTGACAATTAAATTTATTGACTTCCTCCGCCTGGATTCTATTCTCTTCATCGCAAGAACCTTCACTTATAAGTTTTCCACAGCGTCCATTTTTTCATAATATTTATTTCGTTCCTGTTTTCCTATTTCACTATAGAGCTTATTCACTAAAGGCTTATGGTCTGTTATAATTAAAAGTTTTGCCCCATATAGATACTGGCGATAGTGTTTAGTTGCCGCTATCATCGCAAGCAATTCCATCTCAGTCGTTGTAAAATTGTCTTCGCTTTTATTTAAAGTTCTCGATGAATATGAGAGAGGCTTATTCGTGCCAATAGGACCTTGTGATAGTATTTCTCCAATAAAGTAATTGGATGCATCCGTTGTTAAAATAAATTCTTGATTTAAATCCGGATATTTTAATACAGGAGCTATGATCAAGCAATTTTTTAGTTTACCAAAGGCATATTTTTCCGCTTGTTCAAATTCGAATATTACATTAGCTTTCAGTAAACTAGTCAAAGGCTAAACAGTCGCTAAAAAGTTCTAAATACATTTTCTATAATAGCCCACATGTTCAAAAACTTGTTTTATTTATTTTTCATTTTTCGGTCCGGGGTAATTATTTACTTTGACATTTCCGTCAGGGTTCCCTTACAGAAATAGGATATATCCGGATATCCCACTTAATCCCATTTATCTACCAGGTTGTTCCAATTATATCCCAGGAATAACCCGTCGGATATCCTGGAAGGCGGAAATTTGGATATCCCAGGGATAACCCCTGGATATCCCTGGGACGTTTACGGGATATTCAAATGTCCCAAGTAGGATGTAAATTAATTTTCTATATCCTACTTGGGACATTTTAATATCCCGTAAACGTCCTAGGGATACCCTGGGGTTATCCCTGGGATATTCAAATTTCCGCCTTGCGGTATATCCGACGGGTTATCCCTGGGATATCCTTGGGACTACCTGGGAGATAAATGGGATCTAATGGGATATCCCGGTGTATCCTATTGCTGTGAGGGTTAGGTTTTATTCTGTCACCTGTTCTAACGTGCCCTAAGTATTCGAGCTCTGGCCTAAGATATTCGCCCTTATCGGGTTGTAATTTGAGATTAATTTGGTTTAACCGTCGAAATAATTTCTTGAGACTACCGCTGTGTTCTTTTAATGTTTTCCCGTGAACGACGATGTCGTCCATATAAACAAAACATCCTTTTTCTATCAAACCCTTTAATCCGTTGTTCATAATCTACTGGAATGTTGGAGGTGCGTTTTTTAGTCTAAAAGGTATTTTGGTATACTCGTAATGTCCGTCTGTTGTATTAAGGGCTATCTTCTCTTGAACTTTAGGATACATTCCTATTTGGTGGAATCCACTCACGAGATAAAAAGCAGAACATTGCTTATAGAATTTCCTAATTGATCTATTATTTCGTCGATTATCAGTAACGGCTAATTGTCAGTTATACTATTTTCATTTGATTTCCTATTGTCAATTACAAGACGCCAATTGACTTTTCTAAATAGGTTCTTTTTATTGGATAATACCCACAGTGGCAAATTTCATGGTGAAATTGAATAATTTATAATCCCTAAACGAAGCATATCATTTATTGGGTTTTTAGTTTCCTCTTGGTGCATTTGTGGATACCGATTTTGTTTGGTATGAATGGGATTATCGTTAACAAGCCAAATTTTGTGTCGGGTTATTTCGGTCAGTGGCAGGATTCCATCTCTCAATGGAAAAATATTATTCTATGAAGTAATAATTTCTTGAATTTCATTATTTCTCTCTTTTATATGAGATAACCGAGTTTTTGACAGAATTTCTTGAATTTTTTCGGGGTTACGGTTTTATTGTCATTCGAAAAACACGTAACAGCATTTAGCCACTATTTTTCGTCAACTCCATACCAGCTTTCTACTTTTGCTTGATTTTCAATAATCAATGTTTCTCCGTCTTTTAGTTTTGTCATCCCGAATCCTTCCACGAAGTTGACAAATGCTATTTTATCTTGCGATTCGAGTCCCAGATAGCACAAAAGTTTGCAGCAAGCTTGCCTAAACCTTGACATGCAAGCTTCAGGTAAGCTTTCCATAAATATGACAATGTCCGCCATGCTGCAATATTGCGAGGCAAGATTGAGGCACCATTACCATGGGAATCTTCCTGCAAGCTTGCTTGCAATATTAAGGGAACATTGCACGAATATTCGTGGGCAAGTTTTATTACAAACTTCTTTTTTTAAGTACCATACATAATACGTTTTTGTAGACACGTAAGGAGGCATTCTGGAAAAACATTTTAAAACTACTGCTCAGATCTAGGTGCCATGCAAAACTAATGCGCAATAGATCAAGTTCAAGATTGACAGGCAACGTTTCCTCAATCTTACCTAGCAATATTGCCACATGACGGGCATTTTCTTATTTGCGGGAAGCTTGCCTGAACCTTGCGATGCAAGCTTTCGAAACTTGCATGGCAATATTTAGGCAAACTTGCTGCAAACTCTTGTGCTATCTGGGGTGTTGCATATTTTATTGTGAATTTTTAGATAAAACGCGTATTTTGCTCTTACTGGTTCATTATTAATGTTGGTAATCTTAATTGGTTCATATATTTTAAAATATCTTGTTTTTAACATAGACTCTTATATAATTGACATATTCAAGCCAGTGTCTATAAGTAATTCTCCCCTTTCTAGTTTATAGAATTTTAACTGAACAAATGGAGTATCTGATCGGTTTCTTGTTTTTGTAATAGGTCGTCCGTCTGTGTCGATGGGTGTTCTCGTTTTAAATTATCCTGGTTCCAGTGCACTTTGTCTCGAGGTCTGCTTGACGAGGCATTTGACTGGAAATGTCGGGGTGCTTGTTTTGGGTGAAAGCCTTTTTTTAGAATAATATTTATCTTCGTGATGTCCAGGAATTTTACACTGGGTAAATATCGTTCTAAGTCTTTCATTTACAACATATGATTTAAAGGCTCTTTTCGCCAGACTTTTACATTTTTGGTTGTCACTACTAGGTTGCTGGAACTTTCTTATTTCGCGTAACCCGATTTCTAAATGCAAAAATGATTATCCTGAATTTTCCGTTTTAATATCATGTCGTCAATTTATTTCAGTTAGTTGGACATTCAAATTATTCATAAATTGTCGTATCATATCTTGAATTTCCATGAATCTTGATATAAAACTATCTAAACCTTCAGTTGGTCCCATAATTGTTAAATCACGTTGTTTTCGTAACGAATTTAGCGTTTCCCTATCTCTAAATAATAATCGCAATCTGCCCAATAATTCTCCTTATGCATCGACTCCGTCTACGCGAACGCATCTGGCTGCACAATCTGTTATTTTTTAGCAATAATTGCATCTAACAGAATTCAACGTTTATTTTTCTTAGTTTTCTTCTTTTCTCACCTAATTAATTAAATGCAATTTTCAACTCCTGTAAGTTTAAATTCACGATTTAATTTCAAATTTTTAACATAATCATATTCAACCTTCGTTGCAAGGTCTTGTCTCGATTCTGTCTAATTTGGATAGGATTTATTGCATAGGATCATTAGGATTAGTGGTTCTAGAAGGAGAGTTTGCTCGTGACATGTTTTTCACGGTATGAAAAATGTCTTTGTTTACTAAAATCTCGGTAATTGTCGTTGGCGGCTCGGATTCTAGAGAATTTATATGCTCGTTTACGAGGTGTGTTCAAAAAGTAAGGTGACTTTTCAATTTTCGCGGGCTACGTACATTCAAGTTTTAAATTTTTTGTTTTCTTGTGTTGGTACACTCGTCACGATCATATGTTCACAGTTTTGACTATATAGCTCGTGTTGTTTTTCTGGCAGAGGCGTAAAAGGTTAGAAGGGTTTGGTGTGCTCGGCGATTTTCTTCTTTTGAAAAAAATGCAGCAAAGAGTTTGCATTAAATTCTGTGTGAAAAATGGAATTCAGTGCTCTAAAACTCTTGAAATGTTGACAGTTGCATACGGTGAGTCTACTCTGAGTAAGAAAAACGTGTATAAGTGGCACAAGCTGTTCTAAGAAGGCCGAGAGGATGTTGAAGACGAACCTCGCCCTGGACGTCCCAGCACGTCAGCAACAGATGAAAACGTTCAAGCAGTGGAAGAAATGGTATTGAAAAATCGCCGAATTACCATCAGAGAAGTTGCTGAAAATGTTGGCATAGCGGTTGGCTCATGCCATGCTATCTTTTCGGACGTTTTGGGCATGAGACGTGTGTCAGCGAAATTTGTTCCAAAACTGCTTAATTTGACTGTTTTCTTTTCCTAAAACTAAAAAGACCCATGAAAGGACATCGATTTTCAACGATTGAGGAGATAAAAACTGCATCGCAGAAAGAACTCAAGGCTATACCACAAAATGATTATCAGAAGTGCTTCGATGATTGGAAAAAGCGTTGGCAAAAGTGTATTATATCTGAGGGGGATTACTTTGAAGGGGATAACATAAATATTGAGGAATAAATGAATATTTTTTGACTAAACCATAAAGTCACCTTATTTTTTGAACACACCTCGTATTTCTCTATAATTATTCCACGTCAGTTTTTAACGGATAGTCTAGACACATTAGTCTAGCCTTATACGAATTCATATGAAAACGTTACAAAACAATATTTTTCAAATATTAAAATACCTTTCTTCCTCACGTTTTCTCAATCTAGATCCAAAACTGTTTGGCTTGATTGAAGATTTATTTATCCTCGGTCCTGGTTGAATATCCGTGATCTGCTTTTAGCCTTAGGAGCAAGGACTCACTTACAATTCTACTTAATTCAGCCTGCCACGTGTTCTCCTGTTTAATTTTCATTCACAACGGGATATTTTTGGTCAATGTCGCTCTAAGCCAACCTAATTTTCGGCTGTTTAATGAAATTTCATTAATTGTGTTCGTTCACTATGGGATATTTTTGAGTGAATATCCCTCATTGGTGCCACCAATTTATGTCATAAATAACTTAATTTCAATTTATTTAATTTTCAGAAATGGACATTAACCATTTAAATAGTTTACTTTATTAAATATTAAAAATCTACATAAAATGTTCAACCACTCTATTAAGCAGTACGATCTGCCGGTGCTCTCGTTATGACTATAACTAACCTTCTGTTGCCTTGTTTCTCACGGTACCATAGGTACCATGTATTAATCCGCGGAAGCATATCGCTGACAATGCAACATGCAAGTAAGAGAGTGTCCTAGAGGCGTTCGTCGATCGAAAGATTAATTGGATTATATGCTTACCTATGCAAAAAGCTCAATGCACCACATGTGCCAATTATTTTATTCACATTTTTTCGAAACTGTTTGCAAAAAAAATTCGATTTTATATTAAAAATAAATCGTGGTGAGGGTTTTTTGAGGAAAGCTAATTTTAATATTTCATGAAAACCGCCATCATTTTGTAAATTTTGAACATTCTCCTGTAAAACAGAGCTAAAAATTCAAATACGCATAACTTCCTAACAAGTTTTTTTTCGCAAATTGCAAAAACACCTATTGCCCAATTTTTTTCAAAAAAGAACATAAATGTCCCCAAGGGATTCTGCGAATTCAAGTGTAGAACCTGGCTAATTTGAAAGGGATTCGATCTTTTAAAAAATTAGACAATTTCAAATTATAAGTTTTAATTTTGCCAAAATAATTCAGCCTTCAATTATTTTAAATTTAATTTTTTTGTATTTTAAACGCTTTTGAAAGAATGCAGTAATTTCGAATGATATAACTATTCATCTAACTATTAACAGACTCTTTTTAATTTGAAAATTAATAAATCTAGAAAGATTTTATTTAGGGAATTTGCAATTACCAAAAATGTGTTTAAAATTGCAAACGCTTTAAATTTCAAAATTTTCAATATTTAATTTTAAAATTGTATTCCTTTATGTTTGAGTTTTAAAATATTGCAATTGGCAAGATTTCTATTTTACGAAATTTTCAAATGTTATGTTTTTCATTTATAATAAATTTGTAAAATCTGCAAGAAATAATTTTCAATTTTGAACGCTTTCAAATCAAACATATTACTTTTCAGCCTTGTCTTTAAAACGTAAAAATGTTTAATTATTTGTATTTGCATTAAATTTTGAAACCCCAAAAATAAAAGATGGTGCATAAGAAAATCAAAAGGGAGTATAACTTTTAAAGGAATGATAAAATGAGTGTAATCGCTGAAAGGCTTAAAAAAACTTTCAAAAATTGGACTGGTGTAGAAATATGTTGACTATCGCAAATAAATAAGTTTACTAATTTATAAATTTAATTAATTTAATAAATTGTTTATACAATGAAATGAAACTACAAGTTTAATGGTAGGAATACTTTATAGACGAAATACATGTAGGGTACAAAGTCAATACAAAGACATAACTCTATATAAAAAGTTGAATCAGGTAATAACTCAGCATTGAAGCTGTCTGTTCTCGTAGTCAGTATATTTTGACAGTTTTCGTTTTGTCTCCAAATTGGTGCTAAATTATTTATATTTGGTCAGCACGAGTCTTTACAAAAGGAAATAATCCTGAATGAAAGAAAACAAGTCTTTCTCAAACTACAAATTCATTTTAGAAAATTCATTTATACTAAAAATAATTGCAGTGTCGTTTTAAATGTACTATTTCGCAGATTATACTACACACTTTTTAAAAACATAATACTATTACGTGTAGCACATTGTCACATTTTCATTATTTTGTTATTTTTTTCCTTAAAAAAAAACGCATCGCAATTATCAAAATGTTACGTAAATTACGAAGTATAAAATATATTCTATTACATGGTATAAATGTTTATAAATATGAATGCAAAGATTCACGTTTAAATTAATTTTATATTTCACTCAATATTACACTCTGAATTCTAGAAAAATTCAACACAATTTCAGATTCGCATTATTTTCGACAGTTACAAGAGAAAATGCACACAAAAGACTTAAATACTTCTTTTTGGAATCAAATCTCTTTTCAGATTTAAGCACCGAAAAATTTTGGCACCACTTAACGTTCAGAGAAATTGAGTTGCTAATGTAAAACAAAAAATACTTATAATGTAAAAAACTGGCCTAACGTGTCTTGTTTCACAATTACAACTGCTACATACAGGTTTTCAATACAACATCGAAATTAGGCAAAATCCTTTCGTAATATAATACGTCGTAGCAAAAATACCTTGTGCTACGTTGACATGGTCAACACGAAGTTTTAAAAAAATGTAAAAAGTGGAAAATGGAGACGACTCTTGGGTGCTCGACTCACTATTTTTATTTAAGATTATGTGATACAAATTTTCGGAGTGTATTTGAAGACTTATCCACAATTTTCTCATTTATTGATATTTTTCCTCTTACAGTATTTTTAGCATGTGCGTGCAGGTTCACAAGGTATAAAGATTTTTTATTCACTCAGTAACAATTACTAGTATCACACACTTGATATAACTTTACATCAATGTGATAGTCATGATGCACACTTTTCTTATATCATAATCACTTCACTACCGCTCCTTAAAAATCCAAAATTTTTAAGCAGAAGAGTAACATTATCAGAGAGAAACTGAAAGTAAGTTCTTTATCAGGAAGCACAAATATGAGTATAGCGGCGCCTCTGCGGCCCATTTCGGACAGCTGTGTTTAACTCAAACCACCTGACGTAAATACATTCTGACGAACACAGGGCAACTCAGTTGGCGCAATATGTTGCAGGTTATGTTGTTCATTCCTTTCCCATCTTCCGATATTTTCTATTTACTGACACTATAAATAATTTTAATTTTAGGTCTCTGTCGCTCTCTTTAGATTCTGAACTATATAGAGATTTTAGGAACATTAAGCTCCAGCCACTTGACAGTATATTTGCCAATGCCTAACTAAAAGTCTAACTTTTATTTCGGATTATATATTTTTTTTCAACACGTTTAAAATTTTTATAATTCTACAAAAGTTTATGTAATTTATGCACAATCCCTTGCTTGACATCTATACAATAAAACAAAAAATTTTAAATGTAAGTTACCTGAATTCAAAAGATTGTCATTTTTTCTCATTTAAGAAAATTATAACTTAAACAAAAGGTACATTTTATTAGGATGCTTGACTCTATTCCGACACCGTCGGATATTTTTGGATTAAAAAAGCAATACATATATTTATTTGTAATCAAGTGTACCAACTTTTTAACAATAGCCGTTTTCGTTTGTTTTTAAATCTGGTATTTTTTCAAAGTGCCTTCTCTCAAATTAAATCTTTCAAAATGGGAAATTTTAAATTACACTTTAAACAAATTGAAATTTGGCTATCTGAACTTAAAATCCTTTAAAAGAAGAAATATCAACTTAGAAAGAAAAATTATAAAAATGTGATTCGTGTATGACAAAAAAAATCTATTCCGAAATAAAGATTAGACTTTGTTTGGCATTGGCAAACATACTGCCAAGTGGCCGGAAATTAAATTTCCTAAAATCTTTATTTACATAGTTCAGAATCTGAAGACAGCGACAGAGACCTGAAATTAAAATTATTTATATAGTGTCAGTAAATACTGAAAATCTGTAAAACAAAAATATTTTGCAGAGAAAATATCCGAAGATTGGAAAGAAAATAACAACATGACCTCCAAACTGTCAAAATTGCGTAAAGTTTTTAGCTAATTTTGACACAATTCGCACTTTTCTCTTTTACATTTGTACTAACTCTGTGATTTTCAATTTACCTAGTCCTCCTTGAAACGCGATTACACTGTTTTACGAAAAGAAAAGAGAAACACACCAAAAGCCGATATTCTCTCCGGAGGCCATATACGTCGGACACGCCGCCCGTCTGCCGTCTCGTGATGAAAATCAAATCCTTCGCGGAATCGACACGTTGCTCAATGAGTTGCACTTGTGCGTGAGAATGCATATACGTAACCTAGTGTGAGCATTCCCTTCTACGGTGTGAGTTGGAAACAGCTACTCAAAATGGGCCACAGAGGCGCCACTCTGATCCAATTAGATCGTGGGCTCCACTATACTCATAGTTGTGCTTCCTAATGAAAAACTTACTCTCAATTTCTCTCTGCCATTATCAACTCAAAACCAGATCTCTTATAAACCATTTTTCGTTATTACATGATGAACAAATTTATTTTCACTAAATCTGTTGAAGGAAAAAATGCATTCACTGGCTTATCGTAGATTTAACTGTATTTGAGTTATAAAAGAAAAGAGCGCTGTAGAAGACAAACTGCTTCCATAGATTGCACGCATATTTCGACTTTCTTCATATCATCAATAAAATCGTTCTTCTTCAAATTGTACATTTCTTTGCCTTTAATATTTTATCTCAAGAGAAACAGATCAAAAAAATCGCACCATATGAATATATTTGGAACCATGATTCTTAAGACGAAGAATCGATTCTAGCGATTTTTATATCTGAATTCATTCATTTTACATTGAGAGTAAACTCTTATTTCAATCATTTCAGTTTCACTTAATCTAATGAATCCAATACACTAGTGTAAAGATTCGTGATACTTAAATATGAGTTATTGGTTTTAAGATTAGGCATAGTGGAAAGTACTACAAAATTACCTCCAGACTAGAGCTATAATCACGATTGTTTTCCTTAACATTGTTCGTTGCATTTTCCAAGCGAACATACCAAGGAAGTTATACCTTTGCCTAATGTGATTTTCAACCATTGAGCAACAAATCGGCAATACCCTACCGATAGAAATCTTGAGTATTCTCTAGCGAAATAGCCTGGCCCATTTGAGACTATAAGCAGAGTCGATTTGAAACCATTTATTTTCGGAGAAAGTCTGAGAGATTTGGGTCCTTTTCAAGGTCCTTTTAAGAGTGATGCGACGGTAATATGATGTTCCTTTTGTATTCGTCACGTACCGGGCGGACAGAGTTATTTACAGTAGTTAGCCGTCGCTAATCCGGGTCTCCCCTTTTAAATTTCTCTTCAGATTATTCACACTTTTTTTTTTAATTAATGAATTTTCTCATTATACTTATTTATAATTATAATTTATATGCTAATATACCATTTTCTAGTTGAATTAAAAAATGTTGTCTTTTTTGGCGTATCTCATTTCATTTACGAGAAACGTCGTATTAATTCCAATTTTAAGCATTTTAAAAAAAAAGTTAGATATCTGAAATCATCGGAACCCGTAGATTCCGCATTATTATGTGTTAGGCTGTTAACTATGAAATTAAAAAAAAATCTTCTAAATTTTAATCTGAAAGCTTAACAAAAGACCCATGAATGTCGGTTACTCTATTGACATAGTCCCTCTGCTTGTTATTTATAATCGAATACTTATTTCAATTTCAGCCTCTTTGCTTTTTAATTATGATCGTATTTCTATTTCAATTTCGAAAAGGACATTTTAAAGCCTTCAAAACATTTAAATGAACTACTTGGACCTTTAAATATATCTACCTGAGTGCCTATGGAGAATTTCTCTGAGCTTATCTGACCCTAGAGAATCTTTAGAATAGACTCAGATTTCTTTCGATAGGGTAATAAAGAGTCCGTCATGGATACGTAATTTTTTGCTAACAGTAGATTACCTAAGCTGATTATTAACTGAATTTATTCTGTTAAATCAGGGTGGCCACAAAATTCTAACAATAAGAGAACATATAAATCTTTTAAATTGGGAATACTTCATTTAGAATTGTTCAGTCTTAAAGTTTTCCACAATTGAACCTTTAAAAATTCATTATTTTTAATTAATATATTAAAAATTGTTCAACATTTAAATATTTCAAATTCGATAGGTTTTCCTACTAAAATTTTGAAAGGTCGTGATCAATAAATAAATTAACTGTCATTTTCCGGGATTACCAATCTAGATACCACTATGATTAAATACATAAAGTTTCATAATTTGATTAGATGAAACATGGTCGTTGGCGATTTCTGAAATTACATGTATTATCAATAAGATATAAAATTACGAATCAGCATTAGAGACAAAGAGCTTAGAATGGAGAATTAAAAATATTAGCTGCGGAACAGAATAAATAGAAAAATACATTTATGGCACGGCCCATAAAACAGAACCAATTAGCTGAAAAAATTTCATACATCTATTTAGATTTTTCATTATTATCTTCTACTACACTAGGACTTGAATTTAATTTAGGGGTTAGGGGTATGGCTCGCATTGACCTTAAAATTAAATGAAGACCGTCCGAATATAAACAGACAGGGGCGCGTGAATCATTTCTGTTGCATTTGCACGGATAACGTAACCTGATGCAACTAACGCGCATAGAGTGCGGTCTTCCTGCTTGTTTGTCTCGCTTAACTGAACAAGTCTCCCTTGCTCCGCACATCACGAAACCGCCGTGACATCAATTCTCGAAACGCAGTAAATCCGGACTGATTAAATCCAAGTTCCAGTGTAATGAAATATGAACCTAATTTAACTTAGGATAAATTAGTTGAGTGTCGTGAATCTCTATCTGCATTCAATCAGCCTGTAAAATAAAATAATCGCTTTTAGTATAAGAAAGTATTTCTATCCAAGGAGCTTTGTTGAAAATAAAGTGACTGCACTCGAATTGCGGCCCGTGGTCAGAATACCCTGGATTTGCGAACTGCAATCACTTTTGGTTTAGGTCCAGGTAGATGCGTCACGAGCTCTCTTCATCCACCCGAGTTCACAAACGTTTGGTGGCTGATTGCAACTAAGCGCTCGGGTACGATCGGCAACTTTTGTATATTAGCGGATCTGCACACGACCGAAACGTGTACTTAGCTCAGCAACGTATTTAGCAAGATTTAAAAGATAAAAAATAATAAATGAGAATATGCATTAAAACTACATCACATAAATAGCTAAAATTAGTATGTTATTATTACATGCAGTTATGAAACATTATACAATATATTTTTTGTAAAATGACTCAACTTGAAAGTATACAATGAAGATATCTGTACAATATACGCATATTAGAAGGAATGTGTTGAGCTTTAAATATATATTTTTTTTTAGTTAGAAAATTAAATTTTAAGAAATTTGAGCGAATTAAAAAGGGATTTTTGTTTCGTATCTATTATACTATAAAGTATATATTTAAAGTTGTAATAAATAAGTTCAGACTCTGGGCCAAAGTAATTATCGTTTGAATATTGCATTTTCGATGACTTCTTGTATAAATAAATTAGCCCTGCTGAGGGAAAAGCAAAGAAAAAAGAAAAATAGTAAAGTACTGCTAATTAGCATCAAGTTTCTCGTAATTATTCACCTAATACTTAATTTCATTTCAGAATTTTATTTTCATTTTTAAATTTTTGTCCAGTGAGTCAAATTGTTTTTAAATAAATACGATTTCCCAATACTTAATTTCACCTCAGAATTTACCAGTAAATTCATTAAATTAAATTCTTACACATTTAATTTTTTTAACGGGTTCACTGGTAATGTATCATATATGTAAATAAAAAAGTCGTGCCAATTCTAGTTATGTATCATATATGTAGCAATTTGAACAACTTTCTTCATTTTCAACCGATTCTCTTGATTCTCGGCTTACGACTTTTAATATAATTTGTGCATTGTTCGTGGAAATTTGTATATAGGGTTTTTTTTGCATACTCAATTCTATAATCAATTTAAAGAGCATTAGGAAAACATATATTATGTTTAATTCAGAACATGCGATTTGAAAAATATTGTTGGAAAAATAATTGTTGAAACAAATTATATTTCTTTAAACAATTAAAAAATTGTTATAACATTTATTTATACACTATTCAGTCAGAAAATAAATTGTATGTCTTCTATTTTATTTCAATTTTTTTAAGTTGTAAAAAAATGCTTGGGCAAATAAAAATTCTTTTAACAAATAGAGATTTGTTGTAAATTAAAAGACATTCATGAAAATGATGTACTTATTCAACAAAAAGTAGTTTAGGAAACCACTTTGAGAAAAAATGGGACAACTCTGGATCAATTTTTAGAAATTTTGTAAATAAAAAAATTAATTGTTTAAATAATTATATAAGGTTTTAAACAAAATGTAATACTCCAAGCAATTACAAACTGTTACATTTCAATCAGAAAATACAATTATTTTTTAAATATATTTTGGGAATAAATAATTGTTTAAATAATTTAAATTTATTTAAACAGTTAAGCATTTTGAAAAAATTCATGGGAAATATTACAATTGTCCATTAGTAATTAGTTGTATGAAAACGAGGACAGAAATGACGAAAAATTGAAATTAACACGTAAAAATATAGTTTTCTGATTTTTGTCTCATATTTGGGGCGTTACAGGGGAGGGGGGGGGGTAAAAATAAATGTTATTAGTATGTATTCCTTTCGTATACACTTCTCTTCAATCCCTACAAAACTTGGCACATTTCGATGAAACCCTTTAACATGTGTTCTATTTTTAGAAAATGAAAAATTTCCCATATTAATTGAAAGGGATTTGGAAGTGCCCGGATTTACTTTACTGATTTATTTCCTCCGGAAATTCAAGCGGGATAAAATACTCTCCAATTTCAATTACAAAAAACAACAACAAGAACATTTTCGGGGAAAAGCGAGCTGAACAGTTCGGAATAATTACCTTCAGATTATGTGGTTAAAATATTGCAGCCTACAATTGATGCGTTTAGACATAGTTTCGATGTGGTCAAATTGACAGCCGTTTGAGGTAGTATATCAATATACTACCGTGTTACTGTATAGCTCGCGCGAATTTCAAGCGAGAATATACACTTCATTTTTATTTACAAAAAACAACAATAAAAAGGAAACTTTCGGGAAAAAGTGAACTGAACCGACCGGTATAATTACCTTTAGATTATGTGTTTAAAATATGGCGTTCAACAACTCAATCGTTTAGATTTAGTTTGCCCCTAGCAAAATTTAAAAAAGCCGTTTTAAGCGCCTTAATGATCTCCCCGAAGAACGATCGGACTGGAAGAAGTTGTTGTGCGTTACGCGTTTGGGCATTATTCAACAACCTGAGAGAAATTTGACATGACTGCAATATAAAGTGAGGTTTGTTATGTGTGGGGAAGTTTACAAGCGGGAAAAGCCACAAATTCGGATAATTTACCTCATGAAAAAAAAAGAAAATGAGGAACAGGAAGAGAAAAGGGCCGAGGGGTCGAAAAAAATATTTTATCTGATAGGTCAAGTGTGGCGAGTTCACCTCGGCCTGGGGGACTTCCTCACGAGAAAGTCTTTTGGCATCGCGTGTTTGCGAAGAGGATCAACATTATATTTCCCTAGAGAGGAAATATGTTCAAAAGGTGATAATGATGCAGATTCGTAAAAGTTAATGGTGGTTTCTCTGATATAATCTGAAATGTATGGCAGTTGAAATTCGCGATGAAGGACACAGTTCTCATTATATCTACTGGCTTTTGTGATACGTCTCAGGAATTTACTTGGAATGATCCGAATGTGATTTACATTGCTTTTTGACGCGCCTCTCTACATTGTACATTGGCTTCGCTTCAGCGGCGCCGCACCATTCACGACGTACCGAGTGCTGGTTCACTAGCGAGGATCGTTTTGGTGATGTTACTGGAAGTGGATTTCGCGCGATTGGTTCGTTCTCGACACGCAGTAGTCTAAGAGCAGCGGACGAATAGCGAAAACGCGCTTGCGCTATGGATTGCATTACACACTTTAACATTTTTACGGGGTTGCGCGACATGGAATTCTAATAGCGCATTCATTTATCCTTTTCTGGTGTACTCCAAGAGCACTCCGATCGCTCCTTTTTACTTCTTCTTACTTCTTCCTTCTCACTCCGACCTGCATCGGTGCAGATCGGAGTGTACCAGTGCAGGATAATCAAATACGCTATAAGTATTCTGATAGATGAGATTAGAATGTCTAATCAACGAAAGAAAGAAGACTTTTGGATACTAACTGAGTATAATTTATAATTGGAAATTTACTTAACGGATATCCAATTAATTAAAAAAAAAAATAATAAAAAAACGAGTTACCTTCAAAACAGTTATATTTTTAACTGGAAAATACAAATTTTCAACAGAAAAGTTCATTTACAATCAAAAAGTTTAATTTCCAAGTAAATCTATAATATTAAACTTATTATTATTTATATTATTTAATATTAATCTATAATATTAAATTTAATTGCATACTTACTCATTTATATTGAAAAATTAAATTTATGAGTAACTACTAAATTACTAAACTAAGCAGTTGGCTAAATTTAAATTTGAATTGCAGGTTCCAATAAAGTACTTTTAACAACTTTTTTAGAATAAATAATCAATTGAATAGGAAGCTTGAAGCTTACAAACAATATTTTTGATATATTATTAACAAAATACTGTGAAAGTTAATTAAAAACACGGCGAAAGTGATCGTCTCAGTAATTGGAAATGCAATTGTGCGACTCAGGTTGAAGTACCCACAACTGAGACTGTCGGCGACAGCTCGTCCCGGGTTAAGCAACTTTATCAAGAATTTGTCTAATGCGGAATATTAAAATATTTATAACTTATTAAATAAAATCGCTAAAGAAGATATGAAATTTATTCTTAAACGTATTAAAAATGTGCGAGAACATTACTTTTTCTATTAGTATAGAACATTTCATTAATACAAGACTAGAAAGTTTTGAAATACATAAAAATGGCGAATTTTGCAGCGGTTTATTCACAGATTTTGAGGAGTATTTGTTATTATTTTTTAAAATTATTTGTTACTAAATGTATAACTTGTTAGAACAAAAATAAAAAGTGGTGATAAATTCACTATAAAATGTTTACTTTTATTATTTATGCTTGAATTGTAAAAGCTACTCAACGATAATGATTATTGTCTAAATATTAGAAATACTTTTTACGTTGTCACAGTCATGGTCGGTTCACAATGTTCCTAAGATGGAGACGGGGCATACCATTTCGTCTTTACTTAACAAATGTATTGTTTTTACCACTATTTTAACAATAATTTCACATAAATTCCAAATTCAAATCTATTTACAGGTATGGAATAAATTTGCCTACTTTTTCAATAAAAATTCCTGGTTCCACTTCGTTTTTTACACTATTCACGTATTTGAACCAACCCTTATTTTTCTGTTTTTCTAAGGCCATGGTATTCACACATTTCACGCAATCAACACTAGCTGAGCATTATGTCGAAACGGAAAATAACATTTTATTTGACAAAATAACATTCATCGCAAAAACACACAATATCTTTCCAAGAAAACATAGAGAAACAATTGAAATTTTAAAACACCCTAATAACATCAATAGGGACAATGGATATAATACCAATCTGATTTGGCTTTCCGTCCTCCCGGATTAAAAAAAAAAGTCTTGATTGGCCAATCAGGTACGATCAGTCCCTACGGTGGGAGCGCTGTGGCGAATCACAGGCATCGTAGGAGTATAGGTAAGAGCAACATAACCTGAAACCTAAGTTTCAGGTTAGTCCTGAAGAAGTGAACTGCAATGTTCACGAAACTTCGGCAAAATTCATAGTTTTCTACACGATTGGAACCCGAAATATCTTTTTTTTCATATAAATGAATCATTGTGAATGCTTAAATTCTATTGTCGCAATATATTCGAAAAATATATGAACAAAAAAAGTTTTTTTGTGGCACTGAACCCTAAATATCACATTTACCAATTAAATAAAAATTAAAAATTGATACTTGTTTAATTGCACTATTTGGCTATTTTTAGTAACAACTTGGTTCTTTCGAAATAT
>NC_046659.1:46091682-46135736 GCF_010883055.1 Belonocnema kinseyi | reverse complement strand
GAACTCCCGCTACTTACGGGGATCCCCGCAATAAAAATAGGAGAAATATTTATTTCGAACATATTGTGCGAATATACACTTTTAAAATAGGAAAAATACGTTCAATCGTTGAAGTAATAAATTATTATCTATTTTCAACAACCTTTGATTTGTTTAAACAATATTATTTCACAAAATTTGTTAATTTGACTTTTATGATATTTATATTAAAACTTCTGATTGTTGGAATCGATCATTTTTAATATTTCTAAACTGTTTTTAAACAAATGAAATTTGCTTACACAATAAAAACTAATTAAATAATGATAATAAACTTTCCAGCAAAGAAATGGTAATAATTTTTAATTAGCAACAAGTTTCGAGAAACACATTATTTAAACAAATTCCATCTTTTTAAATAATTGAACATTAATGAACTACTGTTCTTACCTAAGTAACACAATAATTTGTCCAGATATCTTAGTATTCGTTTTTCAAAAAACAAGAGTATTGAAATAATTATGAATGGAATCTTCTAATGTATCCCCTAAGGCAGGCCTGTCCAGAGAGGGGAGTTCGGCTCAAACACCATATGTTTTGCCATGAGAATCATCATAACTGCACGAAAAGCGATTTGGGACCTTAACCCCACTACCAACCTGCGCTCGCTGCCGGAAAGGCTTCGCGGTTGTTCGTGGCGCGTGTCACGTGACGCACATTGCAGAATTCAGTACCACAGATAAGTTTTGAAGTTAGTGCTTTAGGGCGACTAATTTTTTATGAAATATTTTTATTTTAATGCTGTAAATGTAACATGCAACTCGAACGAAAGAGAAATGTTGATTGATATCCTGAGCTTGAAAAATTATATCTTTTTTCGAAAGGAATATGATTTTATCAATATTGCAACAATTTCAAAATATGAATATTTGATATATGATTACATTTTACTTTACAATAATAAATAAAGGAAATGTATAAGCGCCATAACTTTCAATAGGTATATTGAAAGATCCTGATTTCAAATAATTTTGACAATTTCTTTGTAAAGTGTAAGATAACGCTTAAAAAATGATGAAATCATTGCCCTTCAATATTTATGAAAGTTTATACACTGAATGTGAATTTACTGCAATAAAATAATATAGTGTAGAGAGCGTAATTGTCTCTTTTATTTCTTATTATAGGGAAATTCAAAAGTTCAGTAAAAAAGGCCTTAAAATTCTATATTAAAATAAAGTTGTAATTTTCCATGAAACTATTGGCTTCGAAAATTTATTTCCAACTTTCTTCAAACAAAATATGATGTACTTTCCCTATTTGTAAGACTGACGCATTCTTTACTGCTAATATATTAATTAATTAAATTCAAAATTACTTCATATTATTTTAAATTCAGTCGCCCTGAAACATCTTTCGAGATACTATGTTTCTGCAGCACTGGATACCTCCCATCCATTTCAGATACCGACCACCACCGAAGCTGAGTAGAGAGACTGGTGGTAGAACTCATATATCTGTGGATTGAGTCGAACTCCCCTCCCTGGACAGACCTGCCCTAAGGGTTTACATTTTTCTTGCACCTTCTTCCTTATTCCTTTACCCCCCCCCCCCACACACGCGCGCGCAAACTTACTTGGTGGTGGGAAAGGGGCCTACAGTTTAAGGTGGGTTCTGAACCACCAAGAGCAACAGCTATAAGTACTTAGAGAAACTTTTTTTCTCAAGATACCGGTCCCACGACTCTCCGAAAATGAAAAACTCCCTTGTTAAGCTAGTGTTCACCACATGGGCTACCTAGGCCCTTCCAGAGTGCGAGGCGGGAATCGAACCCGCAAAACGACAAGTTAGTCCAAAGCCTACGCTTGAGCCCCCCTGACCATCGTCCCAAATTATTGAAATACTGTATAGGCTATTTCTAATCCGACAGGATATTTGTCATTGAGAGAGAACTTCTAAATTCAGCTCTGATCAAACCGTTTTATAAACTCGAGCAAAATTTTATTCCCCGAAATCAAGATTTTATCAGTTTTCCTACTAACCCTCTCGTTATCTGATACTTGAACTGATATTTTTAGTACAAATTTATTAATTTTCAATCGCATATAAGCAAGTGGAATTTATCCCTAAGGAATTGCTACTTTTAAAGATTCTTATACAGGCGATGTGCTAGTCATAAAGAAAGCCAATAGCAATCATAGCAACGTGGACATCAATAAAAATTCCTTATAATTCCCTAAAAACTTCCTTCTGTTGGGTGTTGTTCACTGAGAGATATGTATGTCTTTACTGGCTTTGAAGGTACGATAAGAATATTTTAAATATATTAAATCTACTCAAACTTGAGACTAATGGTTATTTAATTATATTTCAAAACATAATCATCAAACCTCTGAAAGTACTGCAAAATAAGAAATACCTTTTCTTCTAACTTTCAGAGAACTTTCAAATTAATGACGTTACTAATTTTTATATTGTCAACATGTCCTTCTGTAGGTGGCAACAAAAATGTTAATTAATGAATATAAATTCAGCGATTTTGTATTGAATAAATATTGACATATAAATTACATGAATAATAAAATATTTATTCATGTACCAGTATCTATTTTATATCTCTGGAATTTTAATAAAAGTATTTTCATTGTATATTGTCGTTAACTAGAAGGGTGTCGGCAATACCCCTGCTGTTTACCCTATATTGGTGAGCAAATATGAGAAATTATTTACTTTCAAATTTATTTTAAGAATCTATATATTAAAATTATTAATTATTAACATTTATTTATTAATATTTATTTATTGAAATTTAGTTATTTAAAAATTATTTAGGATTCAAAAGACTTAGATATTTTATTCAATAAAAGCTGCGAGACAAAGGCGAGAGAGCCTGAGCGCTGGCAGCCTCTCACGCCTACAGTTTGAACTTCAATATTAACATTATTTTCAAATTTAATACTTCAACCATGTCTGAGCAACCGCAAACAGCTTAAACAAAACGGAAGGCTTCGATTTTTGAGAATACCTGTTTTTTACTTTGCTCGTTAAATTAAAAAAAATGCCTTTTCAAAAGTCAGCCGCCACAAAGTTATTATAAATTTAGTACAGAATTGATCTAAAAAGGAAGTTTCAAATCGGTAAAAAATGATACCCCATAGCTTCATTTTTTCACAAAAACCTGAGTTGGCCACACTGTGCGCCACTGAGATCCGGCCGAAAAACTTTGAGAATATATATATTTTTTTGTTGTGAAAAAATTTTAATTAGCATTTTTTAAGAAAAAAAATATTTTCTTTTTTTACGCCTGGGAAAATTTTAATTTATAAATAAATATGGGCAGAACCTAACAATTTCGACTTCTTCCAGACTAATGGTAAAAATTTGTTTAAAAAATCTAAACGATATCGTTTCGGAAACACAGATAGTTCCCCTCATCAGATCTGTATAACAAAATGTAATATAATTATAAAAGTGAAGCAATACGATGAATATACAGAATATATCAAATTATAATACCTTATTCAGTCATTTACAATAGTAACGGCTTTTGCGCCAAAGTTATCAAAGATGTTTCGTAGAAACATATTTAAAAAATGACAAAAATGTGACAAAAAAGACGCAATATTCGTCAAGGCGTATTGATTCAATTTTTAAGAAAAAAAATGTTTTTTTACGTCTGGAATAATTTTAATTTATAAATAAATATAGGTAGGACCTTATAATTTCGGTATCTTCAAGAAAAAATTTATTTAAAAAATCGAAACGAGTACGTTTCGGAAACACAGCTGGTTTCCATAATCAGATCTGTATAACAAAACGTAATGTAATTATAAAAACAAAGTAATAAAAAATAGAATATATCAAATTATAATATCTTATCCAGTCTTTTACAGTAGAAACGGCCTCAGGACTTTTTGTTATACAGATCTAATGAGGGAAACCAGGTATTTCCGAAACGAAATCCTTTCGAGTTTTTATATAAATTTTTATCATTAGTCTTGCAATATGTACACTTATCTGCGATGGCCAAATTAAGATTTTCAAAAGATTTTAAAAAATCAAGGGATATTCTAATAGGATACATCACAACTGTTTTACATGTCCCAAAATCAAATTTCGATGAATAATGATTTCCACTCAGCCTTAATCAGTAAAATAATTATATATATGGTTAAATTATAAAAACTCTTCTCTACATAAATTATAAAATTTTGAATCGAATTCTAAAAACTATTAATACAGATTTTCAAACTTAAAAAAATAGGCTTTCAAACTAAATCCAAAACAAAAATCGAATCCGTTTAAAAAGGAATCATGAAACAAACGAGAACTGACGTTCTGAAAAAGAAAGCTTTGAGAAATCATAACTTTTTGTAATTTAACATTAATGTTATAAAGCAAAAAGAGCTCGTAATTTCAGTATGTTACGGTTACCTTCCTTTATCAAAATATGTAATATAATTAAAATGTAAGAAATATTCCTTGATTTTGACACCAAAATGATACACACTACTGGTCAGAATTTTTAGTCGGAGCTTAAATTTTCCTCTTTGAAGGGTTGAATGCTCTCAAGATTCTACATAAAATAAACCTAATATCAAGCCAATTTGATAATGCTCTTAGGATACTTTAAAGGTGTTTTTCGACAGCATCGTAACAACTTATGAGCATCAATCTAAAAATTCTCTTATCGCGGTGCAAGAACTCAAAGTAGTAACAAAAAAGTTGGAAAGATTTCCATATTCTATGTGATAAGAACCATTTTTTTGTAAATATAAAAAAACATATAACCATGAAGCTTCTGAAAAAGTACCTCAAAATTTATGGTAATTTTTCAATGTATACTATTTTTGTAATATTTTTACTTAGAAAATAGACAAAATGGCTTTATCATGGATTTATTTTATACAGAATTTTGAGATAATTAAAACCATTGCAGAGAAAAATTGTTAGGTTTGACATAATTAAAATTAAAAGAACTTAATCATAAAAGAGAGGTAAACTCAAAATTCTGACCGTTAGTGTGATTAAAATATAAGAAACTTTGTTCGTAATACATCCCAGGAGAAAATATATATGTATTATTTTTTCCTCCTTCTGATAAAAGTAATTATATTTCGCACCTTAATTTAACACCGCAGTATATCTCAAGAGACCGCCCATCGTTAAGCCTCTAATCCTCCTAATCCGTCTCTTGAAGAGTCTTTGCTGGTAGAGTATTTCTTTTAAGCCATACAATTTCAAAATATCCGAATGGGTTGGGTTAAAGATTGCATTGTTTACATTGCATCGCGTTTATTCCGGAAAATCATAGTTATTACACGTATTAACAAGCAAAAGCTTAGAGTTCCTGAAGTTTTACGAAACCGAATTCGTTGAAAAAGTGGTATGAAAAAAGGTAGATAATATCTTTTTAGTGCATGGTGAGGTTAGTATTGGTGCGTTCATTTTTCATTAACTGTATGGATTCTTATATTGTAACATTTATATCAAAGTACATTTTATTTAGTAATGTGCTATCAAATTTTGTATTTATATAATAATAATAACACTTACTTGAAAAGTATCATACAATATTCAAGATAATTCCAGATGATTTAAATTTGAGGTAAGGAAATGTAAATTTCAATAGAAAAGTCTCCTGGACTTTTTTTAATAAATGTAAAAAATATTTGAAAAATTGAAAATATATGCACTGTTGCAGGTTAAACATTCTCAAAGAATAAATGAAAAAAATTTAAAAGCGTATAAAAATCGTGCGTCGCACTTTACTCGCACGCGGTGAGTCTCACGTCGTGCGTACTCAAATGCTGCGTTCTCGACACACTGTATGTCATGGGAACTTGAGCGCGAGCACAATGAGTCGTATAGTGCTCGCACACATGCGAGCATGAAGTACGAGTACAATGAGAGCACAATGCATGCATGCATCACTAGAAAAAGTTATTAATAAATTAAAAGCAGAAATTTGAAAGAACTAACTATTTTCATCGGGTAAAATTGTTAATATTAATAATGCATAGGGCAGAACTTTATTTTTTAGTAACTTCTTAAAAAATAATTTTGCATTAACTTACATAGTGTGAAAAACTATTTTGGAAATTAGTTTTTTTTTAATATCTATTTATTAAAATATTAAAATCAATATGAAATAAAATATTATCGATTTTATTATTATATTGGACCAATTTTTCTCATATTCTACAACTAAAAACCTAAAATTTGCACTTTGGTTCATCAAGATCGGTCACTCCTACGAGGAGCTATTTTATTTTGATAAAGATTAACGTTACGCTCCCATATAGCCTTATGCGCAAAAGTGCGACCCATAATGCTCGCATTGTGTAGGCATTTTGTTATCTGGAGTAGATTGTCTTCGATCCTTAAGTTTAAATCATCTGGAAATATGTTCCAAAATGGCACACTACTTTTCAAGAATGTGTTATTTTAAAATAAATACAAAAATTTAGTGACACACGGTAAAAAAAGCTTTCGTGATATTTATAATCAGCTAGTAACTAAACGTGTAGAGTATTTGAAATTACAGTATAGTAACTAAACGTGTAGAGTATTTGAAATTACAGTATACAAGGTGTCCCGCGAGAACTGTAGTTAATTTTGTGGGGGGTTGTGCACAACAAAATAAGCCAAAAAGTCCTCAACATTTTTTTGGTCCGATGCTTATTCTGGGCACAACAGAGGGTACAAGTTGTATGTACGTGTGAGCATGTGTGGCGTGTGCACGCCGTCTCAAAAAAGCAATTCCCCACCGAAGCGCTGGGCACTACCTGTACCGCTAGTTTTCTATACCTGGGTTCCCCTTCAAGTGTCCATTAAAATTTTTAAAAGGCTTTTTTCATCCAATAAATCTAGTCTGTGAGGTCCTAGAAAAGGTGTGTTAGTAGTGTATACTATAGTGTTAGTGAAAATCGGTATGCCTATGCCAATGCGACTAGGCTACCAAGTAGACCATCTGAAAGAGATTAAAAATCAAATTTTTTTATTCGTAAAATTTTGAAATTATCTACGAGAAGGTTAGAAATTCATAATCTACGGGTTTCGATTGTTTCAGATATTTAACTTTTTCTTTTGGATGCTTAAAATTGAATTGAATATAACGTGTCACGTAAATGGAATGAGATACGCTAAAATAGACATCATTTTTGAATTTAACTTCAAAGTAGTATATTAGCATATAAGTTATAATTATAAATATGTATAATGAGAAAATTAATAAATTAAACAAAAGTGTCAATAATCTGAAGAAAATTCTAAAACCGGAGCCGGTTCGGTTGCGGCCAAGTATTGTAAATAACTTTGCCCGACCGGTACGTGATGAATACAATAGGAACATTATATGACCGTCCCATCACTTCTCTGTGCGGTTTAGGTGCTGAAAATCGGCACAAACAGTCACTGAAAAACGCACTGGCGGCCCAGTGCGTTCGCCAGTGCGTTTTTAGTGCTCTTTCATCGGCAGGGTTATCATACCCTGATCCATCAAAATAGGGTTGTTTCCAAAGTCAGATATCATTTTTCCAATAAATAGATCTTATTGTATATAAAATTCTAATTATAAAAACGCCCTTAAAATATTTTTCACATATTGTTTACTATTTTTAATTTAATGTTGAAATATGAATTTTATATCACGATGTCGATTGGAGGGCCCCCTTGACGTCAAAGGGATCGGATTTTCCATCAATCACAGCTCACGTGTCAGTGATTATCAAATATATTTTTTTGTGCCGATGTTTTGTTTTGGTTATGTGCACATCGAAAACAGAAGTTACAAAATATTGTTTAAAAAAAATGTCAAAAAAGGGTCATTAAAAAAGTACTTAAATGTAGTCATGTTTACTGAACACTTCGTAAATATGTAAGAATTTAAAATATGTTAATAAGTGCACTTACTGTTTTCTTTGAAGATACTACTAACTCTTAAAGCAAATATTACAATAGGATAACTTTTTTTGTCACGTAATTCTAAACAACTAACGTTATCATATCAAAATAGTCAGAATTGATAGCAGACCGCGGCTTAACCTCTTTATCATGAGTTTCACATCGTCACATTGATAGATAATTATGAGAACCTCTGAGTCACGTGACACCAATTTGAATAAGTGTTTTACCGTCTTCAATTTTTAATAATTTTTTTCCGTTCAACGACACAAAAGAAAAAAAATTATAACGCACCTTCGATTTATATTAAAATTATGTATTATAAAATTATTTTCTCTAAAATCGCGAAACAACCCTATTCCTCCTGTTTTGCGTCGGCAAAACAGGAGGAATGTTGATGGGTCGGGAAGTGATAAATGTGATAAAAATAGATATTGCACTTGTCGTTAAAATTAAATAATCTTGTATTATAATTAAAAAATGTTCTATTATAATAAAAAATCATTATTACATCCTTTTAAATTAAGGTGTGTTCTTTGGGTGAATTTTTTAGTCAGAAAGCGACGTGCATATGAAGTTTTATTGTTTAAACTAACACATTTTTCGCAGTTGTATTTTTTATATTTTCTTGCTTTTATTGTAATTAAGGTTTTTATAATTTTCCTTTATCTGAATTTTTCTTAACATATTTCATTTTTCTTATTTGTTGCAACAATATCATATTAACAAGAGTTTGTAGCCTACTTATTAATAATAATTTGTTGCAATTATTTTTGTGCAGAACACTTTATGCAAAACGAGTTTTCAATTTGATCAAACTCTAGCACTATCGGACGGTGTCATGGCCATCGCTTCGTCCAGCGTTTCGGTGGGGGAACTGCTAGGTTAAGACGGCGAGCACACGCCACACATGCTCACACGTACATAAAACTTGTACCCTCTGTTGTGCCCAGAATAAGCATCGGACCAACAAAATTTTGGGGACTTTTTTGCTGATTTTTTTGTGCGCAACCCCCCACAAAATTGACTACAGTTCTCACAGGACACCCTGTATAACCTGATTAATTGACAATACTACAGTACTCATTTTCAATCTAGTGTAATTTCACTTCAGGCACCTATGTGAAAATAAAATGGAGGTTATTTTATTTGTTGTCGACAGTAAATTTACTACGTCTGATTATGGTAATTATTCGATGGGTGAGGGACATAGTAAGTTAACGTAATGTGATAACTTTACTTAGGAAAGTGTATGTAAATTTTGACGATGTGTGATTTCCTATCGCGAGGGAGTAAGTCCGCACGCGCCAACGCCCCATAATTATTTTCTGGAGGTAAATTTGGACCACTCGGGACTAACGAGTGCAAATCGTGCCAAACGACGAGTTCCAGAAACACCCGAACGGCCTCTTACCATTTGTTGCGCACTTCCTTTGCATTCTTGTTTTGCACGTCATATAGATTGTAATTTTCTTTTAAGATTTTGGCCAACTTGGAAATTTATAAAAGGAAATTATATAATTATGCTATTATACATAATATACCCTATACACAGAGAGAGAGAGACACACACATCAAATTTTGTCATAAGGACAACCGCAGAATTTCGTCGGGAGCAGGTGCTAATTTGAAAAACTGCACCCGATCCCAGCGAAATTGCGGTAGAATTTCAGCCATATCCACGTCTCACGAACATGAGATAAGTGGTTACAGTCTCTAACGGAATCAATACGACGATCCGCTAAAAGTCTCGTGCACCCTGATGACATTGAGCGACTCAAGGACGACCACCTTCTGCATTTTTCCCGGAAGTGTTTTAGCATATTATTGACACGCAGGGATGCTTTTCAGGCTTTTAACTAATGAAAGCTTAGCACCTCCAAGAGCGCCGATGATAAGGAAGATTAGTTTCAACAGAATATTCCGGGTACAATCGTGGCAAGTCCCTTATAAGGTCTCTATACCTCTTTCTTTTCATTCTCCTTGGCTATGACGTTTTTGTCAGGTGGAGCCGAAAATTCGATAACGAACATGGTTCGCTTCTCGAAGTAAAGAACTACGTCAGACCTCGAGTGTGAAACAGAAACAATTGTCGAGAATATAAAGTTCCAGTATATGCGGCACTTCTCTATCGCGACAATTGACTCTATTTCCCTAGGAGAACTTAGAGGACCGATGTTAAGGTTAATGTCGTAAGAGTGTCAGAGATGGTAATAAAGCACTCTTAGTGCAGCTATCATCGGAAATGTCTAGGCTCAAAATGTGGCGACGATATGTTAAGGTGGAAATGATACCGTCTTGGCATGCCAAAATAAAACCCTCCGTATCAGACTTTAATACGGGTGATTTAAGGAAAGCAAAAGTTAGCTCACACGACATTGACTGGTCCTCCACATTTCTGTGGAGGATGCCGTGAGATGTAGAGTCGCGGAACAGAAGACTTAAGATGCAGGCTTTTGTTCATGTGCATAAGCTTTCGTGTCCCGATATCAAGGGATCTGAGCTCGTTCTTCGTCCATGGAACCACTCCAAATTAATAGAGTATTACCGGGACGACAAGCATGCTCGTTGCAGATACTTTGTTCCTCGCCGACAGTTCGGAAGACCAAGTCTGCCAGATGAGACGTTTGTATCTGCTTCGAAGAGTATCCTTTATAGACGTCACATCCTGAATGCGGCTCTGTGGAAGGCCCATATTATATATACATACTACTAATATTTAGATATATAAAATGCTACGGTTTTCAATATCTATAAAGGATGTTTGGGTATAGCGGAAAAGTTTAGGGAGACCTAACCTCAAAAAATCGTGTATGTTGACTTACGATCCGTACGTAATTTCACGGTCGACGATGGGAAATTTAGGTCCTGGATGTATTCTTTATGGCGAACATAGGTTGAGAAGAATCAAAGCTTTCAATTGTTAACACGTTTAGTAATTACGAGTAACTGTAAACTAATTTACGAGATCGCTTTCAATCACTATCGGCACATCTCTAATATTTCTGGAAAATTTCTCACTTTCCAAAGCGTAGGGATCTAAATTGTTAATTGCATTTAGTTAACCACAATAAAGGACATTCACTTCATTAGATAAACTCAAAAAAATATTTACTAGAGATTTCTTATTTGCCAATCAACAAAATTCTTTACCCAAAATAATACACGCGATGCAATTTACACAATGCGAAATTTACCACAACTCATTTGGCCATTTTGAAATGGCGTCATAAGTGGAAGTGCTCCATCTAACCTAAGGCTTACGACCTACCTGACGGAAATTTGCGGAACCAACCACCGCCGAAGGGCTCGGCACTGATCCTAGACCTCAACTCGAAAATGCCTCCCGTCGATGTAGACCATGGACCGTAACTCAAGTGCATCAAATCAATTTACTATGAGGGAGAGAAAAGGCTTACCCATTCGTGTTCATCCACGCCTTCCATTTGATCCTGCTCCAGTGTACATTGAATTACGTCTCCCAAAAGATTGCTTAACGTTTTTTGTATCTAACACATACAGAAATACGTAAAAAAATTAACTAACGAAGAAGAAGCAACAACACTAGAATTGTAGGATAGATGATGAATGCATTTTTTTTGTACTTTACAAAAGTAAAATAGACATTTGAACTTTTATGTTTTTTTTCCTCCAGTTTTTAAATTTGAAATACTTTCGAACTCAAAACACATTTTCTAAAACTTGTTTATCAATCAAGATACAATTAAATGAAATTCATTGCATACTTAAATTCTTTACATTCAAAAGATTTATAATTTTATTATCTTTAAATGTAAATTACTTAGCAGATTAAAAAATCAAAGACTTTCACATTTTCATTTATATTTTCGGCTTAAAGTTACGTCATGGTTCGCATCCAGCGCCTTGATCTGTTCTGAGGAGGGGGTGGGGGGCTATTGGTCCGCCTGAGTCGAATCCTAGCAGTACAGTCTTCCTCAAGCTATTCTGCAACAGCCTTTCTCAAGCAAGCAGCGAACCATGGATACGAACCATGGGCAAGCAGTAGCAGGTGTAATTAGAAAGAGAGATATTAGAAAGATAAAGAAGAGACAGAGTAGAGCAAAGTAGTATTAAAATTTGATGAATTTTAATAAATTAATCCTTCGTCGAATACAAGTGTGAACCATGAAGTAAGATTAAGCCTTATTTTCATTATTTTCAAATTTTAAACTTTTAGTACATGAAAAATAATTCTCGCTTCAAGTGTAAAACTTACAGTTATAAATCACTCTTATATTCTGCTTTAATTCTTTTTACAATGAAAGCTTTTATACATAATTTCAACAATGTTTAAAAGAGAATTTTTTCATGATTCCTTCTTTTAAATGATGTACTAGGATAGATCGAAGAAACAAAAAAAAAAATTATTTGGGGCCAAGGAGAAAGGTCTATTTTCCTATCACGGTTTTCTAACAAAAACGTTTTAAAATCGATCAATATGAACACCTGCCCCAAGCGAAAAATATAATAGAAAAATAGGTTTCTTTTTCATTTTTCTCTGAGAGTATTGACTGCATCAAAAAATGGTATAAAATGAGTTACTAGATTTCAGCGACATATAGTATATTTTTTATTTTACTCATTTCTGCATAATATGACCTGTCGTTTTTAAGAAAAATCTAAATAATGATTTAAAAAGTGGAAAATCCAATATTAAACTAATTTGTGATATCCTGAGCAGGTACATTTCTATTCAGTACAGCTTAGGTGTTAAGATGCATCTTTGCTTGTTCTAATTATATAAAGAACAACTTAGGACTCACGTCGAAGAATATGATACTCTTTGGATTAGATGCTTTTTTTAATTTGTGCTCTGTTTTTGCTACCATCTTCGGCACTTCCTATCTTGATCGTAACCGTGTTCTTATGAAGATTTTTCCCTTCACAAACAAGCGGTAGCTTCTGTTACTATCTTGAGGCAACGTTCTACACATTAAAAGTGATGTGGGAAGCGGAAAGCTTTATTGGCAAGGCTGCATTCGATCATTATTGAAAGACCGAAAATCATCACACGAAATATGAGCAATATGAAAACAGTGATGGAAGCTGCTGCATCGATTTTTGGATGATAAAATTTCGACAAATTTCCTAAAAATTAACGAAGCTGATAAATAGAATAATAATAAGCTCTGAAAGGTGGGTGCTTAGGATGGGTTGTGCGGACTCAGTATAAAATTATGTCCTCATGAGTCCTAGGTTCTTTATATAATTGAAACAAGTAGAGTTGCATCTCAGCACTTAAGCTGAACATAAATAAAAATATAACAGTTCGGGTTCGCAAAAATTAATTTAATATTATATTTTCCACTTCTTTAAATAGTTATTTCGATTTGTTTTAAACTACCAGTCACATGTAAAAATGATTAAAACAGAGGACATATATATTACAGAGGTGTAGAAACTCCTTTTATAATATTTTTAATTCCCTCCTACAGCCGGAAATCAAGTTTTGGCGATGAAGTCTGTCTATCCATCCGTCTGCAAACACGATAAGTCCCGAAAAAGAAACGGATCAACTCGAGCTTTTACATACTCTTTTGGCTCATAAAATACAAAAAGAGTTCGTTAACCAGCTTTCCTTGACCAACGTCAAGGATTTTATCCATCAAAAACGCTATCCAAAAATCTAATAGTAAATTTATATGCAACCGACAACAGATACATAAAAAAGTTTAAAAGAAGAATAGCAGCTTTTTTAAATGTCTATTATACAATTTCTGTTTTAAACATTTTTTTATACGACTGCATCCAACATAAACAAGATAAAAATTCTAATTTTAATTGAAGCCAAACGACGACAGATGAGTAGAAAGTTTTACGAGAATAGTGTAGTTTTTAAAAGACCTATAATTTCTCCCTCAACTATTTTTTAATAAGATTTGACATTTTAGTTTTATTTATCGAAAATATTATAAAAAATCCAAAAGTTCAAATTTTAAGTCAAAAGACGCAAAATATCGGGAAAAGTCTCAAAGAGGATTTATAGCTTTTGAAAATTATTTAAGATTTGAGCTAAACCACGTGACACAAGGCAACAAATTCCAAAGGTAAATTTCAGGTTTTAAAAAGTACTACAAAATTTTGTAAACCATTTTTTGATAGTACTTGTCATTTTGGTTTTATTTATCGAAAATACTATAGAAAAATCAAAACATCAAATTTTGAACCAAACGACGTAAAATACGGGAAAAATTTTTTATTTCTTTGAACCATTTCTTGATAGGACTTGTCATCTTGGTTTTAATTATCGAAAATACTATGTAAAAATCGAGAATTCAAATTTCGAACCAAACGAGGTGATACGGAAAACATTTTCGGCGAGGAATATTAGCTTGTAAAAAGTCCTACCAAATTTATTCAAATTATTTTTTGATAGGGCTTGTGATTTTAATTTTATTTATTGAAAATACAGAGAGAAATAGAGTAACGACCCATTAGAAATGCCAGCTAGTAGTCAAGCTGCACCCCCCACTACCATCATACTCAGGATGTACATATTATATATATATATATATATATATATATAGAGAGAGAGAGAGAGACATATACATGTGTGTGTAGGTGTGTCGCGAATGTATTTATGTGTGCTGGTTTAATATCTACGAATAGTTCCACGAATCGGGCAGTGTATAGAGTTCGGCACCACCGACTTCAGCTTTGATTCGGTCATTACTGTCAATCACCGACCATTGCCGTAGGGAACTGAGGTGTTGAGCGAAGCTGAGGCTCGAGATAAATATAAATTCCATTCGTGGATTTGATCCATATTGGAACTTTTGTCTTCGATCACCTATAGTTTGCATTTTGGACAACTGCATTTTAAGAAAGAAATTAAACAAGTTTTGTGTTTTTAACTATAAAATGTTTAATACAAAAATCGGTTGGTGCATTTGATCTATTTGTGCTACAATTATTATACTTAATGTTAATACCAGATTATTCAAATTTGCAAATACCTGCAGGGGTTCAGATTATGGTCACTTTTCAGCTCTATTCTTCATCGATCCTTGTTTTTATGTCAAAAATATAATTCTAGATTAGTAGAATTCAAATTAAACGATACATTTTTCATTTAAAATATCGAACTTTCTGTCCACAATAGAAGAAAGTTCAACAAATGATTTGAATTTTTAACCAAAACAGATGAATTTTGGGTGACAGTATAATAAGTAGTAGTATAATAAGTAGTATTCTCAACCCAGGATTTAAAAGTAGAATTTTCAAATTAAAAGACCAATTTTTAATTCATAAGACGAACTTTCTGTTAAAAATTAAAGTCCAAATAGACAAATATTAAAAAAGACTTTTGAATTTTCGACCAAAAAGATGAATTTTTAGAAAAATTGTTTAATTTTCTACAAAAATAAAGAAGAAGCTGCGCCCTGAACTTAAAATTGTGCACTTCTGAACGTTTTCTAAATTGAAATGTACAGTTTAATTTCTTATTCTTCAAAGTCATATCTCGCACCTAGTTTTAATTATGAGAAAAAAAACTCTGAAAACAAGGATCGCGAAAGAATAGAGCTGTAAAGTAACCATAAAGTAAATGCCTACAGGCATTTGCAGATTTGAACAACCTGGTATTAACATGAAGTGTAATAATTGTAGTACAAATAGAGAAAAGGCACCAACCAATCTTTAGATTAAACAATTGAAAGTTAAAAATACAAAACTTGGCTCAACCCAGATACTGAAGTTAAGCCCGAGTGTTTCAGCAGCCTCCTCAGCTGCTTTGTACAGTAACGCTCCTTTGCCCACTTCTTCGTGCCTTCCTGACCATTTTAAGGAAATGGTCACTTCCATTTGCGACTTTATGTGCTGTATCCAAAATAATCCTGTTGTAAAAACATTGAAGATTCAGTATTCCGCGACCACCTTGACAGCGTGATATGTAGAGTTGCGGAAGAGAAAACTTAAGATGCATGCTTTCGTTCGTGTGCATAACCTTTCAAGTCCCGATATCAAAGGATATGAGCCCACTCTTCCTCCATGGAACCACTCCAAATGAATAGTGTACCACCGGGACGGCAAGCATGTTCGTTGCAGATACTTTGTTCCCCGCCAACAGTTCGGAAGAGCAAATCTGCCGGATGAGACGTTTGTATCTGCTTCGGAGAGTATCCTTTATAGATGTCACATCCTGAATCCAGCGCTGTTGCATACTCAGGTATGTATAGGTCTCTCCACCGCAAAAATGTCGTATAGCGCTTCTATCGACGAGCTCACCGTCTTCAGAGATGTCATTAAGTTTTCCTCGCTTCAAATAAACCTTGGAGCAGTTTCAAACCCAAATTGCATTCCAATTTCCTTCGTGTATTGTTCGACAATAGCTAGATGTAGTTTCTCTTTATTTTTAGCATAGATCTTAAGATCATGCATATAAAATACATCAGTGGCAATAATGTGATGCAAAAGAGAAGTGGGCTAATGGTTTCGTTCGGAAAGAAACCTCTCTGAAAGGTGACATTGTTAGCTGTCACACGATTTTTTCTAGATGAGATAGTAAATCTGAGTCTCCAAAGCGGCATCAATCTCTCTATGCACCTCACGATTCGCAGATGAACCTTTAAGCTTCCCAAAAGACTTATTATTATGATAAGTCTGGGAGGAAAAATGCAAAGCTTTGCAATAATCAATCCAGGCCATCGATAGATCATACTGGTAGGATTCTGCATCTTTGCGGACACATCTATCGATGAGAAGGTTCTCCCGATATCCTTTTACGCCTTTCTTTGAGCCGCGTTCTTCATATATTCCTTGCCACACAGGTCCGAGTGTGCGAAAAATCCGATCATTAAGGATAACTGTAAAGATCTTATACAGCGTGTTCAGACAAGTGATTTTACATCGAGACTATCTTTAATATGCCGAGAAGCATTGCCTAAAATTGCTTTAATGGCCTTTGCTCAATTTCCCTAGATGTAGTATGATACAGATCCTACAAAATATATTACTGGACGTAATGAACAAACAGATTTGTGAATCTTTGGGAGTCCATAGTACTTTGGAGCAAAACCATGAGTACACGTCAGGATCCTAACAGAGTTTACATTTAATAAACCAAGAAGGAAAAGCTCATCGATTATTTTGTCAAGTTCAATTTGTATTTGCCTTATAGGATCTCCATTAAGTAATTTATAGGTAGATGCGTCATTTTAAAGAGCTAGGGATTTATTGGTATATTTCGAACTATTTATAAGAATTTCCTTTGTCAGCAGTGGTGACGATGATGTTAGTGTGTTTGACAAGAATTCTTAGGGTTCGATGGCTAATTGTGTAAAATGAGATTTAAAATTACTCTCGTTTTTTATTTGTAAGATAACGTTGTAAATTAAAAGCTAATTCAGATCTAAATTCATCCCTATTATTTTCTTATATAAGATGTGCATTGACTTCAGTATTACACAAAGTATCCTTTACAAGAGTTCTTGTTGGCATATGGTAAACAAAAGTTTTTACCTAGGCTGAGGTAATATTCAATGTTATTCCGTAACCTAATTTTTGTTTTGTATATAATGCATGTGGGAGTGTCTAGTTTTTTTTTATAGAAGCAGAAATAAGTACCTTACAAAAATCCGAGAACCTTTGTAGTTGAGGGTTAAAAAACGCTTTCCATTTATGTGAACATTTTTGTTCTATTTCGCTTTCAATTGAAGTTTTAGGTATATCAAAATCTTTTCGTATGTTAGTAATGTTTCTATTAATATGTTTGAGGCTACGATTTAAAACGTTGACATGACTTTTTAAGATTGTTTTGTAAATTCTCTTTTACTTTCTAGGTTACTAAATTGAAAATGTTTATAACGTTTATTAAGAATGTTTGCAGAAATTTAAACTTCATTTTTACATTTTAAAGGAAATCTAAGTTGCTTTTTTAAGTTTTTCTAACCGTATCCCATTTTTAGTCCAGGTCTTCATACGCTTTACAGTTAGATTTCCACCAGGTAGATCCATTCAGATGACATGAAAAAGTCCCATTTCGAAGTAGAAACAAGTAGTGTGCCGAATCGTGTAAATCAGATATATAAGATGTCATGGTGTTGACCTGTGTGTAATGGGTGTAATGACCAGGGTGCATGTGGCAACAAGAACTCTTTTGTAAAGGATACGTTGTGTAATACTGAAGTCAATACACATCTTATAGAGGAAAATAATAGGGATGAATTTAGATCTGAATTAGCTTTTAATTTACAGCTTTATCCCACAAATAAAAAACAGAATAATTTTAGATCTAATTTTACACAATTAGCCATCGAAACCTAAGATTTCTTGTCTAAAGACAAAAACTTCATTGTCACCACTGCTGACAAATCTAAAGACAAAAACTTCATTGTCACCACTGCTGACAAAGGAAATGTTACCGTTCTTATAACCAGGATAGAATATACCAATAAATCCCTAGATTTTTTAATGACGCATCTACCTATAAATTACATAATAGAGATCCTACCAGGCAAATTAAAAATTGAACTTAATAAAATAATCGATGAGCTTTTCCTTCTTGGTTTATTAAATGTAGATTCTGTTAGGATCCTGACGTGTACTAATTATCAAAAGTTTAGTTGATAGAGCCATTAAGGTATCTCATGTTTCTTTCCACCAAAAAAATTTAGAAGTTGTTTCTCACACACTGAAAATCAATGGTTTTCCAGAAAGACTTGTTAATAAACTAATAGAACAAAGATTTAATACAATTCTTACTCCTTGCCAAAATACTAAGGACGGATTAAACAGTGACTTGAACTGAGATCGTGCCATTGTTCTACCTTATAATCCACAAATTTCCAGAATTTTTCAAAAATTATACAAAAAACATGACATCGAAATCATTTTTAATCCTGTTAAAGATCCTTTTAATTTCTTTAAAACCCAGAAAGGCCCAATTCCAAAACCCTTTCAAAACATGCAACTTTAAACAAACATTCCTTTGATTTCGAAAATGTTATTATTCAGGCTGAAGAAGCATACTATTTCAAATGTAAATTTATGGAAATGTTTCACGTTGTTAAGAATAATAATAATGTTCATTTTAGGATAGACATTGATAATATGATCATAACATGCAATAATCTTATTCATGCCACCCAATAATATTTTTTTCTTATATTACCTTTTATGCATTTTATTTTTTACTCCTAATGCTATAACTTTTTGATCGAAATCCGAAAATATTTGTTCTTTTATCTTACTTTTCGCTTTCCTTTCTTTCTCTTTTACAACAATGTATCGTTCATACTTCATAAGAACTAGGTTATGCGCAGTAGATGTACTCGAAATACTCTCAAGTCAATGAATCAATACACCTACTATACATTACCCGTGTTCCTTGCCGTATTCATTCTGTCTGCTGGACGGCATGAAGGCGAATGTTTTTATATATGTCAACAACTAATTCAAACTTACAATTAAGTCCGTCCAGCAGACGGATTCAATGAATCAGTTTGTATAACTTTCAACACTTTTTAAATTTTAATTGACAATCGGGTAATAACTTTGTATCAATAATTTGTATGGTTTTTATTTTTATTTTAATTTTTCAAGACTCTTCACTTACATTTTCTTTCGCTGCAATTTGTAACATCTCATTAATCTTTGTCCTTACGTGAAATTTTTATTTTAAGAACCGTCTATATTTTTATTCCTTTTTAAGTCTTTGCGTTTACAACAAAATTTTCATTTTTATCACACAGGTGTACTTTCTTCCATGAAAAGTGTTTGTTTTTATGAGGACTGTCGATTACAGTCGAAACGTTACAACTTCCTGTGTACTGAGAGTTTCTCAGGCATAATTTTAAATAAAATTTGACCACTTATCCAGAAAGAATTATTTTACTGATAATTTTTAAATATATAACCGACGCGCCTACTCTACCACAGCCAGAACAAGCCGGCAAAAGAGAAAGAGGCCACACTAAAACCAACCGCGAGCAGGTATCTGATAGTGAAAGAGCAATGCTTCAGGGCCCGAAGAAACATCACCATCTAGGTTTCTCTCAAGCCTAAAGATCTGGCTGAAATGAATGACGAGCTTCGTGGACGGTTGATCATACGACCAAAAGACGAATGCATCAACTCGCCACAAAGATAGGCTGGACAAACTAGTACGCGTCCTGTATTCAGTGCGTGATTTACTATATAACATCTGGCAGGAATTTTACCGCCAAGGTTCAAAAGTTTGTGCTCAAACTCCGGATCTGTTATAACACACTTAACAGGTCAAAGCTGCTGACCGTCAGGTAGCGTATTGAGAGAATATGGATACTATCTGACGCTAAGAGAAGTCTGGAGCAGAGAGAGAGGTGGGTTAGAGAAAAATAACAATTTTTCTCCGACTCATCTCGACTCTTCAAGACCTTCCAGTTACTGTCGACCACCCGCCCAAATCAGAGGAGGTCGACGCATTTTGGAGAGAAGTCTACGAACTTCAGTATAGACTGGACAAAGACTCATAGAACATAGAAAAAAGTATTAAGAAGTATGAAGAACTATTCCGCTCCAGGACCACATGGTATCACGACCTTCTGACGGAAGTAGTTTCCTTCAACGCATAAGCATCTGGCCCGTATTTTCACCTCATATACAAAGTCGGACGAGCTAGTTTTGGGATGGTTGGTGGAAGGGCGCAGTAATACTGCGGAAAATGGGCAACTTAACTGACCTGAAGAATAACTGGCCAATCACTTGCCTGAACACACTGTATAAAACCTTCACAGCTATCTTAAATGATAGGATTGTTCGCACAATCACACCTGTATGGCAAGGAATTTATGAACAACGCGGCTCAAAGAAAGGCGTCGCAGACGTTGATGCGAAAAGTGAGATAGTTTTGGGTGTTTCTCGCACCACAGAGAATGCAGTCGTGCGATGTAACCCTCTCGTGCAGGGGCCACACTCGCATGGTAACACTCTAGCAAGTCGTGATTGAGTTGCTCCGTACACCTAAAAGCCCTGAGATTTAGCCGATCCATCGCATTGACTCCATCTTCATTGGCTCCCCGAGCTCTAGAGTGGTCGGCATTGCTGGCCGACCCATTGTCGGGAGCCCTGCGCGTTCTATTGCTTTGAACCGCATTTACAATAAATATGTTTGGTACTCTAAGAGGTTGCCCGGTATCCCAGAGTCGCCGTTAGACACCTCATCCAGGTACCATTCAGCTTCAGACACGGTTTTCACACCACCGCTTGGAGGTTAATTCCTTCGAGACCACCCTTCGACAATTGTCCGCGATTGCCTATTAATTTTTGTAACCATATTCTGCAGAAACCCTTGGTATAGCGACCCTCTATCCGTAACCCGAAGATGCGTTCGATAGATTTGTCATAGACCCTTCTGCTTTATTCTAGAGGAATCAAAACCATATATTTCTGAAGGGTTGTTACTCTCTATTTCTCTCTGGAAATTAGTATGAAAAAGATTGGAAATTCAAATTTTCAGTTAAACGACGCGAAATATGGAGAAAAGTTTTCGAAAAAATGTAAGCGCTTCAAAATTCCTGAAATATCACTTTCAGCCATTTTTTGAAAGAACTCGTCGTTTTTAATTTATTCATCGAAATTGGTATTGAAAAATCGAAAATTCCAATATTACGCCAAAAGACACGAGATATGTAAAAAGCCTAAAAGAAGACTTGTGAGAGATTTTGTTTTATACATAAAAAATTCTATGAAAACAAAAATAATATTTTTAGCATTATAACGGAAGATAAGGAATAATGTTTCGAGAAAACATTTTAGCTTTATATTGTAAGGTAGCTCAGAAAATAAATATGCATTTGAAAACGTCTGTTGAAAATCGAGCGTGAAGCTCGAGTGTTACGATGAGAATGTGCAGCTCTAAGCATACTGAGCTTTTAGCAATTTAATCTTTAACTCTATTTCATTGCATAGAAAATTTAAAGTATGGATATGCATACAAAAAGCTATGAATGATGTTTTTTTTTTAAATCAATTTCTTGCGAAACTGAATTATGCTGAAATAGGAATACTTTTACGTTCTATTTATTTACTGAAATATGAGTCTCAAGTTTGCAACATTTATTAAAATTGCAATGAAGAAAAAAATTATTTTCTTAAAGCACGAGACCTACAATTTTATGACAGAAAATAACAGCGTTAAGCCCTACAAACTACTTTAAAAAGTTTCATTTCTCTAGCGCAGAAGGTGTCTACTCCATTTCAACGTCAACATTTAAAAATTGTAGTAATAATTGTGGTATTTGGCGCTGCTTTGGCATCGAATTTCGTCATTGTCGCAAACATTTAGAGTTTTGAAATAAATGTATTTTTACTCAATATTCTTAGTGTAAGGGCTTCAACTGGTGTGTTCCACATGGGCTAGAGGGCTGAAACTTTTTTGACGACCTTATGGCATTAAACGTCGCCATTATCAGCGATAAGAATTCAAATTTTGAAATTTGTGTATTTTTACCAAATTTTTCAAATATTACAGGTTGCATTGGGGCACGCACCATGTGCGCTAGAGGGATCTCATTTCACATAGTTTCTCGGATTGTACCCTAATTTTTTCTACAATAAAATCTTCGGTCTCGTGCGTTTGAGAAAAAAAATATATTTATTCTTCTACTCGGGCTTTTCTTGAACTTTGTGAACTACAAATAAAACGGCTTGAATCGAAATGTTTGAGTTTCTGTTAAAATCAAAGAAAAGAATAATAAAAATTGGGTCGTTTCGGGTTTAAATAATTTACTCTTTGTAAGCAATACATATATGTATTGCCTACTTTTATGTTACAAATAAACTTTGTATGAAGATAGTCGTGAAAACAATGGTAATCTGACATTTACGTTTACTATAAATGTAGTAAATATATTTTTCTTTCGCTTAACACTTAAAGATTATGAAAAACGCAACATGGTATAATAATTATTATGAATTACATACCTCGTTTGTTTTAGAATGGCTAGTGATATCTGCATTCCATCTACTAAAGGGCTGAGACGAATTATGAGTATTTTGTTTAGCAGTTACAGGAGCTGTAACTACTGTTTGTCCCTGATTTTCACTCACTGGTAACAAAATAAAAGTCTAATATAAATACTGTAGAAAATTAAAAGTTGTTATATGAATTAATTTAAAAACTTCTGATATAAAATATCTAGTAACAAGAAACATCAATTTTTCGTTTATAAAAATAAAATTTGTATCTGGATTAGGGACTAAATGATTCAATTGTAAGAACTATGAAATTAAAATTTTGTTTTCCTGAAGATTTATTAAAATAAACTTCAACTAAATAATTCGAAAAGATCATACTATAAATAATATAAGCTTAAAAATAGATACTAACAACTATCCATTCCCGGTGGCTTGAGACTGACTCTAGTTTGTTGTGTATTGCCTCCTCCAAACCATTCTGCTGAAGTCATTGTGTATCTCCACGTAACTTTGGTCGGTGGGAAAAGATCGTCTTGGAAGAGTTCACTCTGCAAAAAAATTAAACATTTCAATAAAAGAATAACGATCTAAAAGATACAAATAAATTATAAATATTGCTTACTTTGATTCGAGGTACCGTAAAGCTCAATGGCTCTATTGTATTATTCGTTAGCCTGAGAGCCGAAGCAAATTCCACACTCGCGACATCGCACTTGTTTTTAGGAAGGAAAGACAATCCTTGATGTAAAGTAGAACAACGGTGGTGGCTCAGAGGACAGCAGTGAGGAGCTTCCTCTGTTACTTCGAATGCATAGATGGTCGAATCACCCTTGAAATTAAAATTTAATACGTACTAAAGGTTTTCATGCAAAATTTTTCTTTATAATTCACAACATTCAACTTTATTTTAATGATACGTATTATTCAGGTCGATCACTCAAAATTTTTTTCAGTCATTAAACTTTCTGAACTCAATCCTTCGAAAGAATTTTAAGGGTATCCATATGAAATTGAATATTTGAAGCGATTAAAATATAAATTAAAGCATTAGAAACTAAATAATTTAAACCTTAAACATTACATTTAACATTTTTAAACGTTTGATAGAACAATTATTTAATTTTGAATGTTTTTACTTCAACATAATTTAAATTTATATTTCAAGCCTTAAACTTTAAAATGTCATTCCTTTGCTTGCAATAATAATTATAAAGAAGAAAAATAGAAGGTCGAAGACAAGTGGAAAAAGTGACCATATTATTAAAAAGAGACTTACAAAAAATGACCTAAGGCAGAAAAAGAAACTCACTGGTAAGTTTGAAAAGTTAATAAAAAGTTTATATTTTTAAATTTTTTGAATTGAACAATTAAAAATGAAGAAACATAAAAATTTTTTTAATTTCAGTCATTCAGAATTGCGCATTTTTTAATCTGACAAGTAAACCGATGGAAGTGAACATGAAACATTTTAAATTAAAAGCTTTACAAGTTAAAGAATTACAAAATTGAAGTGCCTACTATTCTGCAATATCACATTAGAATCGTAGAAGTTTATTTTTTCAAGTCATTAGACCGATTTTTCTATTAAATGTTTACAAAATTCCTAGCCACAACACAAATTAACTGCCAATTCCCTGTATTTTTTAATTCAAATGTCGATTCGATACGTCAGAATCGCAGAAGCTAATTGTTAGACGAACATATATCCCAATTTTCTCTGCACAGTACCCATGAAATATTTTATATATTTGTATTTAATTTACATACCCGACCAGTGAGGAATAAAGTCGAGCTATCTTCGTCATAATATGGCATCAAGATTGCTGGCGAGACATCTAAACCGACAGTATTCAAAGGCGAATTGAGATTGTCAGCTTTGAACACTATAATTTGCCTTTCTGAAACCCTGTAAGAATTCATAATTGATTTAAAAAAAAAATGAATTTAAAGAACATATGACAAATTAAATAAGTTCCGTAAATCAATAAATACTGATAAAAAGTTTACGATATTTATTTCCTTGGAACGAAATCCAGATTTTGTTCATACGAAACTCATTCAATTAGAAATTTCTTTAGAAAGCAAAAACATGCCTAATTAAGAAGGATAATAATTCAAATAAATTTTCCAAGTTTGAGGTGTCTTTTACTTACTTATCAAATCCCATTACAACCAGATATCGTCCATCCAGAGCCCAAATAACTCTCGCTCCCCTTGTCCCGACCGGGCCTTTTCCTTCCCTAAGCGGAGTGTCACTGCTTCGTGGTTTATAAATCCGTAGCTTTCCATCTTTGCAGGCACTGGCGAGATGCTGACCACAAGGAGACCATGCAAGACTAAATATTTGATCGGTATGACCAGTCAAAGAAATCTGGGCTTTGACAAACTCCCCTGAAGCTAGAGGCTCCAAATCCCAAATTTTAACAGTCATGTCATAAGAGGCAGAGGCGAGAACATCCAAGGACAAGGGATGGAATTTAATTAGGTATATCTTATCTGCATGAGCTTCGACAGTAAAGGAGGGTTCGTTAGTTGGTTCCGTTAAACCTGTTGCTGGTATTTCCCAAAGTCGAATCATTCCATCATCACAAGCTGTAAAAATACAGAATAATGCGTTTTTTAATTTTTAATTTATTCATAATGAACACAATCACAAAGAAAGTATTAAGCTGTGCTGCAACGAAATTCAATTCTTTTAAAATTATTCCTACCAACTGCAAGACGTTGATTATTAAAAGGATCCCACTGAAAATCCATAACTGTTGCCCCATGAACTAAAGCTGGCATGACTCCGTCTGCAAGTCTTCCAGTTTTCTGTAATTCCAAAACTGCTATTTTTCCACCTGGCCCACTCAAAGGTACAGCGACGCGATCAGCATTAGCTACAATTGAAAAAAAATCTCTATAATGCTGTTTAATGTGGAAAATTTGATTCCTCTCGCATTTTATAATAAAAATAATGTATTGATGTATTAAATGTAAAAAAAGGAAATTATCACGATTATAATTCCAATTATAATTTTAATGATAAAATTAGGGTTATTTTCAGCGTCTGCAAAGCAAAAATAGTTGACCTACCATGAAAGCCATCGCACTCTCCAGATATCTGTCGACTGATGTTCCGAATATTTTCGATATGAGTGGACTTGTGACCAGTAGTGCCTTTCAAATGCCTAAACTTAGACACTCGACCTGCGAAAGATGATACTAAAATTAATTATTGCATTAAGGCCATGTGATGAGTATAACAGCTGATCAAGTCAGTCCTAGGATCAATATTTTTTCATCCATATCGAAAAATAAAAGTTTGAATAACGGGGAAATTTTTTTCGGGAAATGTTAATAAATATTAAAGGATCGTTTGTGGCCGTGCAAAGAGTTGGGGGAAGAAAAAAGTTTATTTATGAAAATAATGATTATCGACGGAAACATTTAGTCTTTACAGCAGAAGTTTGACTTCTAACCTTCTCTGTAGGTAATCATGCAATCTGTTTTACCCACAGACCCGTAGAAGTTCGAAATTGTCTACTAGTGCTGCTCTGAAACGGCTGATACGTATGTCAGACACGTGCTATTTAATGATATAAATTTGTTTTTTTTTCCATCAAAAGTGCAAAAATTAGTTGTTCGATTATTTGTGTATAATGTTTGTGACCAATTTTGGTTGTTTTGCCACACTTTGCTGAATATAAACTTTATAGTTAGCCCATTGACAAAATTGAAAATTCTTTGCAGTGTTCCACAGCGCGGTCGGTATTTCTCTGACGTAAGTTGGGACAGAAAAATTGAGAACAGGGTTTGGTCATGTGACCCTCTCGTCACATGGCCTTAAAGAATTCAATAGTTCCATTTCAATCTAATGCTTAAATTCATTTTTATTCTACTAGATATTTAAGAAATATTAATCTCATTATATCCGAAAAGGTTTCAATTCAAGTATCCAAGACTGTCAATTTTTAGAAATTCAAATTTAAAAACAAAAAGTTTCTATCCGAAATTATTCACTTAAAATAGCTTTCAATTGTTAATAAGCATATTGCATTTTTAACATTTCGAACTTAAAATGATAAAATGGTATAAATTCGAAGATTTCAAAATTCAACAACGAAAAAGAAGCATTGAAAATTGTTGAATTAGAAACCACTAAAATTCAAACAATGTGTAATTTGATGTCTTCCAGAATAAACGATTTCAGTAATAATATGTATTAAGACCAGAAACTGTAAAATGTTTCCAGTTGATCTTATTTTAAAATAAAAGCGTACGAAATTTAAAAAATACTAAACAAAAAATGCTTAATATTGTACAATGTTAAATTTGAAAAACATTGTATCCTTTCGAAAATTCAAATATTATTAATTCAAGTCATAAAAATAAAAAAGTTTTAAATTTAGAGCAATCCAGAATCGGCTGATTCTAAGTAAAAGTAGAAAGATTGAATAACTTTGATATTTGAAGTCGTTAGTAAATTCAACTTTGTTTCTCGTCCTTCAAATTAGAATATACTATTTCAATCAAATTGAAAATCGAATTTTTAAGCTTCCCAATTCAAATAATTATGGGCGACAGCATGAAAAGCGCCCGTGTAGCCAGTTCCAGTTTAGGAGATCTTTTGCGTTTTTCCAAGTCAGGGTCAAGATGCATTCCTCAGGACCTATACTAAATCTATTGTTACTATACTCCTCTCCTGAAAGCAAACGAAGGTGGGTGTACTTTATGTTTGAAGAAAAGTTGTAACACGTGCGATTATCGATTTTACCAATATTAGATGTGTTTTTATCGAAAAACGGTTATTCATAGTTTCACCTTCAAAAATCCTCCGGCGACTTGTTTTTCAACCTACAGTCTTAGGTTTAAATAGCCGGAAATTTATCAGATCCTACACGTAAATTCATAGTCACCATGAGGGGCTTTTTTACGTGGACGTATGCATATCTAAGAAATGTGAAAAAACAACAATGTTGTTCCAATCGTATAGATGTTGCAATGTAAAAACCTTGCCATTTATTTTATTCAGATTACATAGTGTTGTAGAGTTTCATTACAAAGTTTTTAAATATTCTCTTTTGAAGTCGCACTTTTTTCACGAGAAAGAATGAATTGGACAAGAACATGCTTCGTAATGTGGCAAGTCATTCAAGATTTAAAAACGCTGTACAAAAAATCAGGAACTATTAGAGTTTAAGTCATCTTAGAGGGGGTTTTATTAAAAAATAATCCAAAGTTTTTAAGGAAATTTTTTTGAAACTTTAGTAACGTTGACACTGCATGGTGAAACTCTCAACTAACTTCAATTTAAACTTCTTACTCAATACCAGTTCTTTGTAGGATTTAATTCTCTCATGGTGCTGGAATATTTTGAATGAGAAATGAAAAAAATTGATCCAGCCATTTTTTTTTAGGAGATTCAATTTTTTTAAATTTTTGTTCTAGTGAAAAATTCTTTTTAGCTCGAAATATCTAAGCAACGTCAGATAAATAAATCCTGCAGAGAGTTTTTGTTGAATAAGAATTTTCAATAACCTAAGGGATAAAAAAAACCTATTTGCTCTACAAAAACTTTTATAGAACATCTAGTTTTCGTTTTACACCAAATTTTGCAGAAATTGAATCACTAGATATTTTATTTATAAAAAACGTTCACATAATTAAAATTTGTTATTAGAACAAAAATCTGCAAAAATCAGAAGTTCGTTTTTCAAAAAAAGGACTATATCGATTTTTTTAATTTCCATTTAAAATATTCTGGTTGGTTGAGGCTCAACGTGACTGTCATTCGTCGAACAGGAAGAAGATAAACACGACATTAAGGGCAGCACTGCATACGGGCTTAAATACAAAATTTCGGGTATGGTTTTTATCGGCTTAAACTAATTTTTTTAACCTAACTCGTGTTTCTGTAGAAAACTATGGTCCAGTCCGATTTAGAAGCGGAACTAAATTTATGTTTGGTATTTTTAAAATTAATTAATAACATCTTTTGCCCGTTCTTTTTACAATTTAATAGAGCTAAGTAATAGTAATAATGTGTGTCGATATTTTCGTTTTTGGGGACGAGCCGCATCATTTATAAGGGGATTTTTCGGGTTTCGTTGCTTCTTTTGGAACGTTCCTTTCTTGGTTTGATAGAGTAAAGTACAAGCTCGAAAGTGCTTTTTTGTTTTTTTTCTTTTAAATTCAAAAACAAAACGGTTATGTAACTTTTCATGTATAAAAATTGGATTTTTTTTTAGATACGACGAACTTTGATAATGTCTTTCTCGTACACAATTATTTTTTAAAGCGCTTTTCCGCGATTCAATAGAGCTAATTAATAACTTGAAGGTGATTTCTTGTTTTTTTTTTTAAATTTAAAAATAAAGAAGGGATGCCTGTAAACTTCGGGTTTTGGTACTTAAGCCTGTAGTGCTTTTTACTAAAACACTTATATTAGACACTTATATTATACACGTCATATTGATTATTGTGTATTTGAAAATTATGTGTTATTTTTCAAATGATACTGAATTGAATAATAAATTCGTTACAATAAAAAGGTATCAATTGGATTAATTAACTAAATAGCTTTTGAAAAATTAAAATCAATACCCAAATACACACTTATGCAATTTTCCGTACTAGATCGCATTAACAAACAGCTGTTTCCATATAAAAATGATAAAAGTCTCTTTTACTTTTGATATTTAGTTATTCACAGTTTAAAAAAATTTTACGTGAGAAATGTTTTCGATTACATGCCCCCCCCCCCCATGTAATACAGTATAAAAAAATCGGGTAGTGTGTAGCGTAAAATATAAATTTTCGAAAATAAAAGGGCCTGAGGTGCCATTCTTTTCTTATTTACATTAAAAATAATTGTGTGAAATTTCATTAAAATCAAAATATTTTTTAGCCGAGCCACAAAGAATAAATATGTAAAAAAAACGGAGTTTTTCAAAATTATTTCACAAATATGAGTCGTATCGAAAAAAATGGTGACAAATGTTGTTTATGATTTCCAGATACATTTTTTATGTTGAGTAAGTTTTTTGACTTGAGCCACCGTTTTCGAGAAAAATGAAAAAAGTAGGTAAAAAAGGTCAATTTTTTTTATAATCACAATTGTTTTTAATTTTGCTTATTAGAAAAGATCTAAAAAAATATGACATAACATTCCTATTCAAGAAAATTTCATCAAGGTCGGTTTTGAGTTATTGTTTAAAATTATCTGAAATTTATTTCCTTAATCATTGTGCAAGTATCTCAAACGTTCATTCAGCGCGTTTCGGTAGTTTTTCTTATTAACTACCCAGGACACATCACGAGAAGGTTTCTGCATTCAGAGTACCACCCAAACCCATCCCATCGATCCAACCATGAGAGTGTAATTTAATAAGGCTATCATTTTTAAGTGAATTTGAATTGACATTTGGTTTAAAAAGGGAACATCAACTTTCTCGATTCTATGCTTCAGTAAAGCTCGTATGATGCTAAGTGTGCTAAGATTGGACGCTTTGTGACTTCTACTTCATCCCAGTCTATGATATTCATATAATCTGTGGCCACGCAATTCAATTTTGGCACAATAAAAGATCGCACAGCTGACTCGAGTTTTTTCTTTTTCAGCCTTCCGCGCTTTCGAAATCCAGAAGTTCCTAGCTCTTATAGTGCTTGCGTCTTAGCATTTTCTCAGACTCTCAGAATAAGATTTTGGGTATCCTGCCGCACCAGTCTTTCATCAGGGATCATAGACAAAAGAATGTTCTCCTGGTGTCCGAAAAAGGCGTTTTTTGTATTGGATTATCTACTACCGCCATCAAATCATTGGGTAAGTAGCTGGTCCGACGAATTAATTTAAACAAATTCCTGGCGTCATTTCAGATGGAGTTGTGCCATTTAATCGTGAACCACATTGGGATGTATACTCTTCAAAGAAAGAAAACCAGGGCGACCAATTTTGAAGAAGTTCTTCAGTGGAAGCGTAGAGCTTCAAAACGCGGTTGGCTGTATTAAGAGATCTCGCATGGTTCAACATCCTGATTTAAGATCGGACAAATTTTCTGGACATTCTCCTGTGACTACGGCCGTCCATATCTCTCAAGTACCGTTAATCAGTACTCAGATCTGATATCACACTCAAGGTATATTCTGAAAATCAGAAAAGGCTTTTTTCTACAATTTTCAAGCGCTTTCCCTATAGGCCCTGAAAACGCTGTTGGGCTCGATGTTTTACCATCCAAACTTTCGAAGAGATGACGAAAAGGAAGTTCATTACCGTGCAGATGGCATATCGAATATTGCAAAGGTCTCTCTAGCAACGCTTCAATTCTCATATTGATTCCATATTTTCACCCAGTATTCACAGCACTACCGTCGCAGCCAATCACTCTCATTAACTATTCATATATTATATTGAGGAATACCGGCCACTATAAAAAATACGTTTTAAAATTGCACTCCAAAGTATAAATTTACACATCTAAAATGTCACTTTACACAAATTGAAATTTTAGGTTAGAAAGCAAATTTCAACCTGCTGTATAGAATGATGAACTAAACTAAACTCTGAACTACGTTCAGTATAAAAGTAACTCACGCTGCACGTAGGAAAATTTCCCAGATCGGTAAAATTACCGCCTGCGCATAAATTTATATTTTCTAACGAAAATTTCTCCACTTGGTAGTAATTTTATATTCATTTGTTTCATATTCTACACTTGTGTAATTTTCGCGATAGAGCTTTTTTTGCTCTTTTGTTCGGGCGTCATGAACGAAGCATGCATTTTAATTTGCAAACTTTATTTCTCACTTTCGGCTAAAGAATGAATGCAAGTGACTAATTTCGACTCATAACATAATAAAAATGTTGTGCGCAACAGGGCCCCTAAGCTGGATTGTATTTCACCAGGCCAAACATTTGGGCAAATAGTTCAGAGCCCTGTCGATTTGGTGCTATATTCGACACACACTCAAAAAAACTGTGTCATTGATATCCCTAGCTAGGCCGCACAAAAAAATTCCAGATTTAAAAAAATCGAAAACTGCTATTGCTGAAACGTTGTAATGCTTTATTTCAAATGAAAATATCTGTTGATTTTTAAAATAAAATATCCGACGGTGCTGCAATGAAGTTAAACATGCTAATAAAAAAGAACTTGTGAGCGAAGATGAAATTTGTTTAATTCAGGTAAATTTTATATAATTTTTTTTTTTAGTTTTATACTTTTATGCATGGCAAGCAAGGATATGTGCATAAATTACAAAAACTTTTATTCCGAAATTCTGAAGCAGGTACCCCCCTTTATTAGGGTTCAAACATTTTGACCGTCCGCATTTCACGTAATTTTTGCCGATTACATTTTTCTTGTGAATTTAACGGTCACCCAAAAATTACGCAAAACGATTTGGGGCAGGAAGGATTTGGTAAAATCGTACTGTTCATCATGAATGAACGAAGTATTTCAACTTTCAAACAAAGAAAGATTTTCATTAATTAATTTTCATTAATGGTCAAGCAGAGACAAGATGCTGTCAGAGTTTTTCCAAAGATTTTTGATGAAAATCACAACAAATTTCGGATATTCCTAATTTTCCATAGTGCTTTCAGTAAAAAAGGTCATTGCGCTCAGTTGCTTTTTCAATTGGGTACGGACATGTCCTTGATATTAACCGGATATGACAGGCGGCGTCCGCGGTGGCCTAAACCTGAAATTCCTAGCGGATAGAAATTTGACATTTACACAAGTTAGCACGTGTGTATTGTTTTTAAATATAATAAATAAATAGATGATTTAAGCTATAAGTCATTTCTATAGATTTTCATCCTGAAACATTGAATAAGGGAACAAGTTTAGCAGTAATTCATGTGGTAAGGGTGCAGAAGTGAAAGTAAAGGGAATAAGCTAAATTCAGTGCAGGGTTAACAGACTAGCGCCTGTTAGTTCTCCCCATTAACACGTTAAATTACAGATGTTTATTAAATAACAAATATATTGTAATATAAAGAGAAGCATTAGAGAGATTTAAAATTATAAACTTCCTAACATTTTTCTTTATGTTAAAAGTATTTATAAATTATAAATGAGATACGGGACACTCACTGTGAAAAATTCAAATAAATAATAACATGTAGGTTTGCTTAAAATTTCCCTTTTGATAAGTATTGCTATTTTGCACTATTATAGATACTATGTATTGTTAAGGTTTCAGTAAACATTTACTCTAACTTTATGAACCTAAAAATCAAAATGTGCCACAGGCTTAGGACATGAAAGTACAAATCGTATTTTTATCCGGAATTGTGTAATTTGCACACTAAAATATCCCTATGTTTAAAAGAGAGCAAATTAAGAATATGCTTAACCTTGATTAATTAATTTTCAATTATTTCAACAAATTCAATTTGTTTAAATAATTTTTTCTCAATTTCACAAATGAATAATTATCACTATTTCTTCAGTCAAATATTGACCACCATTGGTTAATTAATTTTTCATTGTTTAAACAAATTTCATTTATTCAAATAAATTTTTTTCTAAAATAATATTTTTTTTACCAACATATTACTGATTTATCGTTAAGTGACAAAAATTTATTTTCAATTGTTCACCAATATACTCCATAAATATTATAGGATAATTAAACTTTCTAACTTCAAAATCTCACAACTAGCATTACGTTTACAAAAATAATAAATCGTATAAATATAATATTACTGCCTTAATTAACACAATCATTTTTCCAGATCTCTTAGTATTTCTTTTTAAAAAAACAAAAGTATTGAAATACTTTATGTGATATTTGTAATCCGATTGGAGATCTGTCATTAACAAGAAAAATTAAAAACTGTTGTCTGATAATTAAACTCTTCTTTTCAGTATAAATTTATTTATTTTCAATTGCATGTAAACAAGTGGAATTCATCCCTAAGAAATTTCCACTTTTAGGTAACAGATGGCGGCAGGCCATTTCCGTGGCCGTACCCAATAGTCCTTGTTTTTTATTGTGAAAATAGAAATCGATAAGTGACGCTTCTTTTGGCTGTTCATAATTCAGTCAAACTCAGTGCAATTTATATTTCATAGTGTATTATTTTTACCATTCAAAGAAGGAATTTTGTCAATGACTTATTGTAGTGATTACTAATGAGACTTGGCCCAATTGAATATTCGAAATTTGGAATATTTAGATGTGATACTGTGTAGCAATAATATACGTGATGCACGAAATTCAAAAAGGCTTTCTGAGTTATGAAATTTCTCTATTTCTATTATTTTAGGAATCATCTTTGCTGGATTCAACAGGAATCAATATGGTCGCTGCAATTTAAAAGGCTTGGAAGATAAAAATAAATGATTATTACGAAAATATATATTTTTTTATTTGATTAGGAAAGAAATTGGATGCATTCGGAAAGAGTAAAGTGGGTAGTCATTCGGAAATATTCAGCAACATTCGGAAAGAAATCGGAAACGTTCGACGACATTCGGAAAGAAATCGGAAGCAAAGTTCCCATAAAATTCGGAAAGAATCAGAAACGAACCATCTCTCCGAAACCTTTCCGAATCTTTCCGACGCGGTCTTTCCAAAACCTTTCCGTTTCTTCTTCTAGGGATGTTCCTATTGTATTCGTCACGTACCGGGCGGGCAGAGTTATTTACAGTACCGGGCTGCAACCAAACCGACTCCCGTTTTAGAATTTTCTTCGAATTATTAACACTTTTGTTTAAATTATGAATTTTCTCATTATACATATTTAGAATGATAACTTATATACTAATATACTAATTTGAAGTTTAATTCAAAAATTTTGTCTGTTTTGGCGTATCTCATTCCTTTTACGAGATACGTTATATTCACTCCAATTTTAAACATCCAAAAGAAAAAGTTATATATCTGAAATAATCGAAACCCGTAGATTGACCAGTGCGGTTTCTTTGCTTTTTCAGTGCGTTTTCATCGGCAGGATGTGAACTATGAAATTTAAAAAAATCTATGTCTAAATTTTAATCCGAAAGCTTAGCAAAGGACCCTCTCTGCTTGATATTTATGATCGTTATTTTTATTTCGGAAAGGATATTTTAAAGCCTTCAAAATATTTACACGAGCTACCTGGACCTTTAAATATATGTACCTGAGTGCCTGCGAAGAATTTCTCAGAGCTTCTCAGAGCTTTGAGAATCTTTAGCATATACTATCAGATTTCTATCGTCAGGGCTGTATAGCAGTTTGACTAACATTACTTCTCCGTCAAGTCACATGGGTGCATCCCCCCCACGAGTAGTTGGAAAGGGGTAGGGTTCGCCCAAAATTATTTCTATGGCCAGTTATAGGGGTTCTTTCCCCCGAGACGATGGAAAGAAATAGGGGATTGACGAATACTATTTCTGTGGCTATTTTCGTCGGTTTCAGCGTAAAAATCAAATTTGCTCCAAAATCGAAAATAATTTTCGTTATCAGCTCGTCAAAATACATGAGAATACACAGTTTAAAAAAATCGGAGGTAAGCGCTATTCGGAACTATACGACCGATTTTCAATAAAAACTCTTGAGTGCCCTGGAAGTCGATTGTAAATCGCAAAACTTGGATTCAGGCCAAACAGTGATGCCATTTTATCTGATTTTTTATATAAATGATCTAAAGGGTATAAAAACTCGGGTTATAGCCCGTTTTTTCAAAGATAATCCTATTTTTAAAGTGAAAATTAAAAGAAAGAAATTTTCCTCGATGTCATCGTTATAGTAATGTGTTCTAATATTCAGCGAAGTAGGGAGCAGGTAAGGCAGTTTTCGAGCTCGGATTTTCCTTCGAGGGACCCTAGAGAGCAAAGGAAAAGCTACCACATTTTATGCCTCAAATGTGTAGGTAATGAAGCGCCCACTATGATCAACATGGATTCATTCAGGGGCGAACACACCGTATACAGAAACTAGAGGCCCCTATCCCAATGAGTGGATGAATTCTCAAAAGATTGTGTAGGTGAAGGTGGCTGAGTGTGGGTAATATTATCAGAATATCATGGTATGCAGATTCAAAGTAAAATAAAACTTTAAACTATATAATATCACAAGTAAACGTAATGAATTTCCTCGGAAAAATACACTTAATTCGCATTACACGCAAACTTTGCATGTTTTCAGAGCACAACTCATGACCGTAAGCCCACAACTTAAATGGCAACGTGATAGAAGTAAGGCCAATTTTCACCTGAGTGGTTCGCCTGATGATGAGGAATGTAAAAAAGGCTGTCTGCCCGTTCTGAGTCAATGGATTGAGCGGTGGCGACCTGTCAAAGGTGTCCATTTTGACATTTAACTAATGTGACTGGGATAAGGTTGAAAATTGGTGTTCATGTAGGGGATGGCATTAGAAATATCACATGCTCATTGCCAGGCAGTTACCTGGATTCCAAAGTGCTGCCAGGTGGCGTTAAAATCGCCGGAAACTCAGGTAAAAGTTCTTGATATTGATTTTATAGGAAACAGTTTCAAACAAACGTTGGTCTACTCCCAGAGATGCATATTTTCATTATCATAAGATTTTTTTATCAAATAGATAGATTTAGAGAAAACATCGATTAAAGAAATATCATAACAATAAAAAGCCGTTTTTCTTTAAGTCATTTTTTCGAAAATTGTCAGAAAAGATACTCCTATACAGGTATACTGCAACATTAATAAGGAATATTTTATCCAAATAATAATATTTATCAAGTTTTGTGCATTTTTCCTTCTTTTTCCCATTGTTTCTTTCACCTGCTGTATCTTTAGTGATTCAAAAGAAGGTGTACTCAAAATTAGTGAATGAATAGTGTAAATATTATGTCAATTTTACCCTACCGGTAGAAATCTCTGAGTATTCTCTAGCGAAATAGCTGAAAACACGAGGCGCATGAATATTCCCCAAACTCCACTAGACATAAGTTTCATTTGATCGAAAACGAATGTAACGAATACCCATTTTCCATATTTTTTATATACCCGAATTGTCATTTCATCTACATTTTATTCCTCCAATTTGTCACTAACCAGAATTTTAATTAGTCCGAATTATTATGCGGTCTAACTGTCAGACCACCTAGTTTCTCTTTGCCATATCATTTATTTATCATAACTTCCATTTAGCCTAATATCTATTTCTGCAAATTTTTATATGATGTAATTTTAATTCTATCAAATAACTACATAACCTAATTTTTTGCACGAATGGATAATTATCGTAATTCTTATCTACAATAATTTTTTGTGAAACTAAATGTCATTTATTCTAAATGCCACGCAACATAATTTTAACTTCTTCTAATTTGAATATAATCTAAGTTTAATTCTTTCGAACCATTATTTGCTATAATTTTTATTGAACCTAATTTTCGTTGCTCTAAATATTCATTTACCTTTATTTTTATTTATGCAAATTTCTATTTGTCATAATTATCATTTGCTCGAACTTCCACATGGCCTAATTTCTATTTCTCCGAATTATCATTTGTCATAAGTTTTATTTTTCCTAATTTCCATTTAACCTAATATCGATCTATCCGAAATTTCACGCGCCATAATCTCCAAGTAACAGAAGTTCCATTTATCCTACCGAACTTCCGTTCAGTTTTTAAGTCGTAGTTTCTCATCTGGATGTATTTAGCCTGGTCGGTACGTCAGATGAAAATGGTGCTAAGCAAAACTTCCTGGGGTACGGTTTCCCAACTAAGAGTAGGCACCAAATTCAAATAAGAAACCTTTGCAAATACAGTGACCGTTATGAAAATTATTCTGTAAGGCTAAATTTCTTCATATTTTGAACTTATTTCTCTTTCAGAAACTTAAATTCGACCAGTATACTAAAGACGCCCAAACACTTATTCGCAGATATTTGCGAAAAATCGATGCGTAACTGCATAGAAGAAAAATACCAGAAGGTAAGTACAAACTAAATTATAAAAACATTTTAATTTTTAATTTTATCATGTAAGCAATATTATCTATCCGCGGCAAGGGGAGTAAATGGGTTTCAGGTGTTCTACAGATAAGTAAACAAAGGTAAAACAGTAATATTTCAGGTAGGATTGTTCATTTAAAAATAGTTATTTTAGTTTTCATGTTTTGGTTTTTTCGTTACGCAAAAGTTGCAATTATTATTTAATCCTTATAATAAAGGGCTTTGTTTATTCCTTCGACAATTCTTTAGAAAACCTTTCATAAGTTTTTATTAATCAAATTTTATTTAAGAAACATATTTTTTATAAAATTGAACATTTGTATACGTCTCAAATAAAAATCTGTAAATTCAAATGTACCAAAAACATTTGTAAAGAATGTTGCAAGTAATAAGATGAACCCTATAATTTTAGGTTTCAATCATCATTTCAACTTTTATCTGAATAGACAGAAGAAACTCCAAACCAAGACATTAAACAACTAATATTCAATAAACAATTTTCCGCTAAAATTTTTTTTTCTAAATTTCGACTTTAGTTATATTTTAAAATTAGTTAAGAATAAGAATGACAATATTCTCTACGATTTCATCAATCTTTTCAGACAATGCTCATTTTTGAACTTAAAATAACTTTATAAATTTATCTTTAATTCCATAGTGCATGGATCAGTGGACTTACAAACAATTTATTGAAAAACAATCACTTAGGTAAAACAGTCATTTATAATTACACTTCAAGTTCGGATAACGCCGTAAAGAGGGAGCATTGTTGAAAATGATTGATAAAATCAAGGAAAACATTCGCATTGTCAACTGTAACAATTTTTGAATAAGAACTGAAGACGAACTTTAGAAATAATATTTCAGGTAGAATTATTCGTTTAAAAATATTTATTTAGGTTTTCATGTTTTGGCTTTTTCGTCACGCAGAATTTGCAATTATTATTTAATATTCATGATGTAGGACTTTGTTTATTCTTTTAATAATTCTCTATAAAACCCTTTAATACGTTTTTCTTAATCAAATTTTATTCAAGAAACATATTTTTTTTTAAATTGAACATTTTTATACGTCACAAATAAAACTTTGTAAATTCAAATGTACCAAAAACATTTTTAAAGAAGGTTGCAAGTAATAAAATGACCCATATAATTTTAGGTTTCAATCATCATTTCAACTTTTACCTGAATAGATAGAAAAAATGCAAAACCAAAACACCAAACAACTAATATTGAATAAACAATTTTTCGGTGTAATATTTTAATTTAAATTTCGAATTTAGTTATATTTTAAAAATAGTTAAAAATAAGAACGGCTCTTCGATTTTATCAATCTTTGTAGACTCTGCTCATTTTTGGACTTAAGTCTGGTGAATGTTTCGGTGTTTGCGGGACTTTAGTCTAGAATTATATATTGGGTCGAATTTAAGTTTCTGAAAGGGAAATAAATTCAAAATATGAATAAATTTGGCCTTACACAATAATTTTCATAACGTTTACTGTATTTGCGGAGGTTTCTTATTTGAATTTGGCACCTACTTTTATTTGGTAACCGTACCCCAGGAAGTGTTGCACAGTGCTATCTTCACCTGACGTACCGACCAGACTAAATATATCTAGATGGGAAACCACGTCTTCAAAACTGAACGGAAGTTCGGTAGGACAAATGGAACTTCATTTACTTGGAGATTATGGCGTGTCAAAGTTCGGATAGATCGATATTAGGTTAAATAAAAATTAGAAAAAATTTAATTAATGACAAATGATAATTCGGAGAAATAGAAATTAGGGTAAATGATTATTTAGAGCAACAAAAATTAGGTTAAATAAAAATTAGGACAAATGAAAATTATAGCAAATAGTGGTTCGAAAAAATTAAATTTAGATTATATTCAAATTAGAAGAGGTTAAAATTATGTTACGTGACATTTAGGATAAATGACATTTAGTTTCACTACAAATTATTGTACACTGTAAAAAACAAAAAAATTTCACAACTAAAAATGGTAAAATCACATAGAAATTTTTTTGTAAGATTATCACTTGTATTATAGGGAAAATACCATTTTTGAGGTTAAGAATCCAAATGAATTTGTAATTTTACCACTTTCAGTATTGCAATATAGCATGACGTTGTAAGAATACATTTTCTGCTCGTGAATCTGTCATATTTAAGGTAGGTAATAAAGGGACCCTCTTTGAAAGTGGAGAATTTCTGCAAGATTGCGAAAGTACAAAAAGTAGTAAAAATCCCTTTTTCGAACGTAATCTTGCATCTTGAAAATGGGAAATTGATATAAATCGCATTTATGCAGGTTTTAATACAGTAAAGAAGTCATTGTTCAATTTCCAGGGTGCGGAAAATAACAGAAAATTTGTAAAATTACAATAATTTGTAAAAATGTTGTCAAGAATTGGTAAAAATAATGAAAAATGTTCTTTATATTGAACATGAATCAAAATGTATTCAATAATATGTAAAAGCTTAACGAATAACCTCTTGAAGGAGAATTACCCCATTGCAGTCATTCTTTTCCATAAAATATATTCTTACAATTAAAGAAAAACATTTTTGCATAAATAAGAAAAATATTCCAATATCAAAACATATATTATAGGAAGATTAAAAGCTTACAGAAATCGAATAAATTCAATGAATCAGCGAAACTCCAAAAATATCGATTGCATTTGTTTCAAGTTTGCTGAATGGTCTTAGCTGCCATTAAATATTTAAATTTATAAATGTATGGACCTGCACGATGTACAATATTGTTTTTATTTGAGCAGTGGTAGTACGACAGGGAATTTCCTTGCGGAATTATAATTTTTATTTTGAGACAGGGAATTTTAGTAAAAAATATACATATATAATATATATTTACATAAATAAATAACTTATTTATATGCAGATTTGTTTCCTTTGCATATATATTAATTAATGTAAATTTAACAATTTGAAAAATATTACTTTCTGCAACATTCCTGATTTTAACGGACAATTTACAATTTCTACTGAAGCTATCATTAATAACGTTTTTACTTCGGATACTGGAATTACGAATAATTGTGAAAATTCAAATATTTTTTGTTAAAATGCCATAACCTACAAATTTACAAATCATTGCGATTTTACCGAATCTGCTTGGAAACTTACATAACCTGAAAGTTAATTTCCCGACTGAACGTGGATACTCGCTATTGTCTGTGAAAACGCTACTTTGATAGTAGGTAATATACGGACCTACTATGAAAGTGGTAAAGTTACATAAAAAATTTTTTACATTGTAGATAATAATTACTATAATTATCCATTCGTGCAAAAAAATTTGGTTATGTAGTTATTCGAAACAATTAAAATTATGTTGTATAAAAATTTGCAGAAATAGAAATTATGGAAATTATAATAAATAAACGATATGGCAAAGAGAAACTAGGTGGTCTAAGAGTTAGACCGCATAATAATTCGGACTAATTAAAATTCTGGTTAGGACAAATTGGAGGAATAAAATGTAGAAAAATGAAAATTCGGGTAAATAAAAAATATGGAAAATGGGTATTGGTTAAATTGATTTTCGATCAAATGAAACTTATGCCTATTAGAGTTTGGGGAATATTCATGCGCCTCTGAAAAGACGACTCTGTTTATTATTATTTATAGCAGAATAAGTTATTGTTTTACCTCAAAGCGGCTGACGCCATTTTTCTCACAAGACTTATACTATTCATATAATAATTTTGAACACACCTTCTTTTGAATTGCTAAAGATCCAATAGATGAAAGAAACAATGGGAAAAAGAAGGAAAAATGAGCATAACTTGGTAAATATTACCATTTGGATAAAATAATTCTTCGAACATACCTGTAAAGGAATATCTTTTCTCTTCTGAAAATGTTCGAAAAAATGACTTGTAAAGAAAAACGGCTTTTTATTGTTATGGCATTCCTTTACAACATGTTTTCTCTAAATGTATCGATTTGACCAAAAAATGATATAGTAATGAAAAGATGAATCTTTGGAATTGGGCCAACTTTTGTTTGAAACTTTTCCCTGTAAAATCAATATCAAGAAATTTCACCTGAATTCCCGGCGACGTTGAAGCCGTCTGGCAACACTTTTGCATCTAGGTAAGTGCCTGGCAATGCGCAGGTGCTATTTCTAAGGTCACCCCCTACATGTACACCAATTTCTAACCTTATCCGAGTTACTTTAGTTAACTGTCAAAATGAACACCTTTGACAGGTCGCCACCGCTCAAAGCAACCACTCAGATCGGGCAGGCACCCATTTTTACGTTCCTCATCATAAGACGAACCTCTCAGGTGAAAATTGGTCTTATCCGCATCACGTTGCCATTTACGTTGTGAGCTTACCGTCTAACAGGGGCTGCCTGAAACATCCGTTTAAGAAGTCTAGCGCTCCGTTTTGTTGATTATTTGAGCTTTGAAAAAAGGTTTGAGATTTTAGTTTTTCAAACCTATATTTAAATATGAAATTTAATTCCGCATCTTCTTTTCCTCAAGAAAAAACTTATATCACGTGTGTTTGTTGAAATAAATAGGAAAATTTGCTAATTTCTTTTACAAACTGGCCATCTTTCAGCTATTTTGACTGTACGTGATTTTGTCCAAATCAGTAACTATTGCTCGTTTTACCACACATTGCATTTTTTATGAAATCTTTGAAAGATTTGTGATAGCTTCCTTTAATTTTTTTTTGTAAATCTTTTACGTTCGTGTCAAATCATTGAAATGCTGTAAAATCTTCCCAAATTTATTTAAATCTTTTGAAATAGTTGAACATTTTTGAAATATTTCGTATTCGTTTGAAATCCTTTAAGATCTTTAAAATGTTTGGAAATCTTTCGAAATGTGACATCTTTGGAATTCTTGGATTCTTTTACAATGTTTATGAAATATTTATGAAATTTTCGAAATATTTGTAAAAATGTTCTTAAATGTTTGTGAAATATGATTTATTCCTTAAAATCATTAAATAATTTGAGATCTTAGTGGCATCCTTTCAAATCTTCTAAAATGTGTTGATCCCTTTTGAAATCATTTCAAATCTTCGAATTTTTTGAAAATCTTTGAAATCTGGTGTGCTGTACCCTTTTTACAATTTTGAAAATCCTTTAAATCTTTTGAAAACTTCGTGAAATATTTGAAATTTGGTGTACACGCCTTTTTTAAATCTTGGAAATCCGTGATATCTTTGCAAAATGTTAAAAATCCTTATTACCTCGCTCTTCATCGAGTGAGGCACGCATACCACAAAAGGGAAGAGGCTTGATGGTATAATAATAATTTTTAATAATTTTAAACAATCTTTAATCTTTAGATATGTTATGTAATCTGGTGTGCACTAAAAAATCAAATCAAAAATCAAATTGTATTAACATGGCACTTTTCAACTATAATCATTTTTATAATGTGTAACTTGAATATCGTAAAGAAAAGTTTACTTCAGCATTCTATATTGGTGGAGACGATATAAAAAACTTACAGAATTGAGCTTCCGGATTGCACAACAACCTTAGCGCGTTGACTCAGCCTCTTTTGCCTACTAGGCTAACTGAGTCCACGCGCTAAGGTCGTTCCGCAATCTGGACGCTCAACTATGGGCAATATTTTGTCTGTTCTTTGCAATCTATAAAATAATTAGTAAAGTCTGGAAAAATGCTGAGAGTGAAGACTGAAGGATCTAAATTAGTTTTCGCATTCCAATAAAATAACTGTTTTCAAATTAAAAAATTTAACTGAAGGTTCTCGTGAAAAATTTAATGAATTTTCCACGTTTTCAATCTTAAAAAAGAGTTGAAGAGGAAATTCACTTTTTAAAGGTTTTCAAGGTGGCTAGGTGCCGTGAGGTACCACTTTTGGAGCAGTCCCTCCCAGTGCCGGATTAAGGCTGCTCGAGGCCCAGGGCTGTACAGTTTTGGGGCCCCCTGAGAAAATCTCTGATGATAAAAGACATACAATACAATAAATGGTGAAAAAATTAGGTTCATGAAAATAATAAAATAAATCTTTCGTTTTTTTTCAAATTTGAAAAATGATATTTATTATTGCACATATTATATATACATCTAAGTAAAAAACAAATTTTTTCGCGCTTTTGCGTTTGCGAATTCTTTTATTAGATCTTCAAAAGATAATGTCTTTAGAAGATCTTTCTCGATTGCCAGCAAACTAAGAACAGTTAATCTTTTATCACTCATAGTTGAACGAAGTTCTGATATCACCCTAGCTAGAGTTGAGAAAGATCGCTCAGCTTCACAATTTGTGATGGGAATGGTTAAGAAGAGTCTATAAGCAATATATACATTCGGGAAAATCGACG
>NC_046659.1:46079811-46091582 GCF_010883055.1 Belonocnema kinseyi | reverse complement strand
AAAACTTGCTGGTTTTATTGAAACGATCAAGAACTTCGTGCCAAAATTGAGTCATGAAAGCTATTTCTAGTTTCTCCATTTGATTTTTAAGATTGCGTGCATTAAATCTAGTATCGGCATTTTCATCGTCACTTTCAACAAAAACAGACAGAGCATCGTATATCTGTGAATAATTAAAAAATAAAGCCAAAGTTGCATTATCGCGGCAAGACCACCTAGTTTTAGATAAACTTTTCAGAGTCCAATCAGAATGGTTCAACAAAATCTCCCATCGATGCGGAGATGCCACAAAGAAAGCGTAAAGATTAGCTATAAATCCAAAAAAACATACTTTCCAGACATGTTGCTAGCATTATCGTAAGACTGACCTCTACAGTTACTAATAGAAATATCATTAGCTTCTAGCACTTCCAATGTTACTTTACAAAGTGACTCTTCTGTGTGACTTAATACTGGCAAAAATTGTAGAAATCGTTCATATACTTGACCGTGTAAACAATAACGAAAAATTATGGATAATTGGTCTTCGTGAGAAATATCTGGCGTTGAATCAGTAATAAGTGCAAAATATTTAGCTTCTTTAATTTCTGCAACTATATGATTAAATACTTTTTTAGACATCAATAAAATAAATTCCTCCGCAATAAGTTCTAAAATCCCTAAATAATTGCCATTATCATAAAATCCAAATTGTTCGTTTGTACCCCGAAATGCTGGGCCACGTTCACATAAAAACCGTACGACCTCCACCACACGCTTTAAAACTTTCGTCCAATAATCTGCTTCTGTTTTAATTTTTAATATTAATTCTTCATCGATACCAGGTGTTTTGTTCATTCGCGTATGCCAAACGACCATGCAGTTTTTATGTTCAGTACTATTTTCATGGCTACTAAGTTTCTCATGCGCATGTTTCCAATCTGAAAAACCATCCTTCACTAAAGTATTTACCAAATTATTTGAAAATAATTTACATGCATAACAAAACAAACTTCCTGTAGATTTTGAGTACATCAACCATTTACGCGCATGCGTTTCTTTATTAGCCAAAGTTCTTTCAAAAAGCCGATTATTGAAAGATCTAGTGAAATTCTCCGATCCCCACCGCCGAGAAGAAGCAGAAAAATTACTATCCTTGTTTTGGAAATATTCAGAACCTTTTTCCAAAATTTTTTGTTTAATGGAATCATCGAGCTATGGCCATAAAGCCGGATCTTGATTTATTTCATCTATGAATTTAAATACACAAATGTATAAATGAAACTTTCTATTGCTTAATTTCTTTAAGATTTATTGCTAAATTGATCATTTGTCAATAGAAATGATTAAATATATATATATAATAAATATATAATACGTAGTTCGTCAGGAGGAATTTTCCATACAAATCGGAACCTTTTCGTTCACGGTTAGAAGATTAAATTTGTCGATATTGAGTTTCCTCTAATTCGAAATTTGCAATTTGAAATTAAAATATTTAAATCGTGGATTTAATTTTGAAACCAACTGAATAATTACGATGTCTAGAAATTTTGTATTCGAACAGCACTTAGAAGCTTTAATTTTTTTTTGAATCACTTCTTAAATTAAATTCAGATTGAAAAAAGGTGACCGAAAAGAAACTCACAAACCTAGTGATCTCCGATGCATATCCTCGATAGCTTCTGTTATTAAATTTGTATTTTCCACTTCACCAGAATTTCCATTTCCTTCAGAAGAGTGAGAAGCAGAAATGAATTCAGATTCATTTTTGAAAAAAGTTGTTAGTTTTGGAAGCTTTTTTTCGAAATCTTCTCTGATTTTGATTTTTTTCTCTTCGAAGCACCACTTTCACACTTTCTCGACATATTTCTATTTAAAAAAGCTTTTAAAAATCACTGTGCGTTTGTTGCTTTGGCATAAGCTCTCACCTCGGCATTTGTAAATATATGATCTCAATATTCAGAGTGTTGATGTTAGCGGTAGGCGCTTCTCGGTATTCCGCGGTCACTATTATGGCAACTGTGATATATCTCTTATATCGGTATAAACATTATGGTGATAAGAAGCTTGCAGCAAAAGAGAAAAGTAATTCGTAATATTTATCATTCTAGATCTTTAGGTAAAGCATAAGTAGAGTAAAAGAATATTACCAGTATTAGATAAATAAAACAATAAATTTGTATATTAAGATAAAATTTTTTTTTAAGTTGAGGAAGCATTTGGGGGCCCTTCAAAAGCGGGGCCCCAGACTACAGCCCCCCCCCCCTTAATCCGGCCATGGTCCCTCCAGAACTTCGAATTTTTTTTCCCCCACCAATTTTCCATCTGGAAAAATGCATTCAAACGTAGCATGTCGGTGAGTCGACTCTGCGACATGTTGTATAGGGCAGCTTCGTGTGAAGCCGAAAATGCACGAACACGAAACCGAGTTAGCCCGATTTCGCGATTCGCTTACCGTGACTAACTGGCTATTAGAAGGAGTTTTTATGGGGGAATTACACCTTGTCAGTTCCAAAAAATACTTTTTTTGTTGATGCAATTTTCTAATCTGAAGGGTCTTAGAAATGTGCCTCTAAAAGTGTTTGGCAGAACTCTTTCTAGCTCGTCAAACATGATGGCGCACGGCCGCACAGTGGGACCAAACGGATATTTTTCGTTCAAAAAAGTCTACAACCTTCAATTTTGCCCAGATTTGTGACTTCTATTTTTTAAAATTAGATTGCACTAAATTTTAAAGAGGATCTTGGTCATAGATTTTTTATTTTTCTTTTGTTTACATATTATATGTTTACTCAAAGTACGAGAAAATCGAGATTTTGCACAATATAATTATTTACTCTTCAACAACATTTTGCATATAATGAGAATCATCTTTAATCAACGCAAGAGTGCTTACAGAATACAAATATAATGAATATTTTATTTTTTAATTATTATAAACAAATTAAATTAACAAATAGCCAAATCTTGTAATTTTGGTTGAAGAATTTGTGTTCTTATCTAAAAATGCTTTATATTATTGTGAGAGTGATCGTTAGTCAGAATATCTATCAATTATTTTAGATAGTTTGGATATATGATCTTTGATATTTTCTTTCTATCTGAAACTGTCAGTGAGCGCAAAAAAGCTTCTCAAATTCGCTTGCAGTGTATGATTCTTCTATTTAAAGTATTTTTATTCTAGAGTATTCTCGAAAATCACCAGAGTTTGGCCTTCCACCTTTTTCATTCTTTACAGAATTAAATTCCACAGTAAAACATGTGCTCAACCAAACTACGAAATTTTTCTTGAAAGAGGATGGAATGTATAATGAGCTTTTCCATTTTTGATTAAAATGAGGCATAAAATTTGTATTTAACTTTATTTTAACGATTTCCACTTGTTTATTATTTAAATCATGTTTGCTTTGCAAATATTGCGATAAATCTTCCACACCTCTGCTGTTATCAGTAATTAAAAAATCGGATAGGGTGCTTTTCAGAACATTAAGAGTATCCATTTTGATTTATTCAACAATAATTAATTTAATAAATAATGCATTTCAAAAAATAAATTCTAATAGCCATAAACTAATCAATGTAAATGTGTAACCGGTTATTGCCAATGTCCAATATACTAGACAAATAAAAGAAGTAAAAAGTGAATAACTGAAAACAAATGAAAACGAAAAAATATCAAACTCATTAAGCGAAGAACCGAAAGATACAATCGTAGTCGTAGACACTTAAAAAAGAAAGAAAACAATACAGCACGACCAACGTATTTATTCCACAACAAAAGGGTTCCTATTGTGAGCCGGTTTATTCGATCATCCATCTGGCGGTGATTGTTTGCAATCTTAGAAACAAATCAAAGCGAAATTAGCGTTTTTCACAGCTAACTAAAGTTCATCGAAGTTTAAGGATACAAGAAAGCTTTTCTAAATACTTGAAAATTTCGTGATGTTTTAAATAAAATAATAACAATAAATAATAACAATTACTTATTGTTTATTTGACATATAAATAGTGACTGCAAATCAATATCACAAAAAAGTAAAGCAGTTTTAGTGTAAAAAAATTATTTTACAGGGCAAAGTACCAAAGTTTTATATTTATCAATATAATTTGTTTAAAAAATCAACAATTGTTGTATTTTTACAAACAGAATTGAACATATATTATTTTTATGAATATATGAATTGTGTTGATTCAAAGATGATTTTTATTATATGCAAAATGTTGTTGAAGAGTAAATAATTATGATGTGTAAAATCTCGATATTCTCGTACTTTGAGTAAACATATAATATACAAATGAAAATTTAAAAATCTATGACTAAGGTCCTCTTTGAAATCAAGTCCACTTTAATTTAAAAAAAATCGCAAACAGGGGCAACATTGAAAGATGTAGACTTTTTTGAACGAAAAATATGCATTTGGTCCTACTATGGGCCGCTTTGCGTGCCCTGCTGAGAATTGGCTCGAAAAATTGCCTACAAGGGTCAGCCCCCTTAAGTAAACTGAATTTCACAGGGCGTTAAGAGAATGAAAAAAAGTTCATGAGGAAATTTTAAAGGATTATTGTGTAATAAATTCTAAAAGAAAATTGATTGAAGCAAAAATTTTTCCATATTACGTAAATTAAAAAAAAATTAAGAATATAATTTAAAGCAAGATGTTTTAATTAGGTAAGATTACAAATTTTCAAAAACCGAGTAGATTTGAGAAATATATAATAGAACTGAAGAGATTTGAAAATAATAAAAAATTTATAAGATTTTTAAAAATCTAGATTTTTTAAGATTTCAAAAATAAACTTTAGCAGCTTTAAAAGAATCTCGAAAAGTTTCAAGAGAATAAAAAAATTTTCTTAAAATGCTTGGGAAAAGTTATCAAACATTACTTGATTTCTTCCAAACTTCTTAAAAATGCCTAAACATCTTTTGAAAAGATTCGAATTTTCCTAAAGTTTTGTGAAATCATATGAAATAAAAAAATTTCTCTAAAATCTTCTAGAATATTTTCTGACATTGAAAAACATTCTTTCCTTTAGGAACATTTACATGTTACGTAAGAATCTTTAGCCCTTCTCCACCCTTCTTCTATTATGTTTAAAAACATAACAGACGCTTTTTGAATTAAAAACAGTTTTTTTATGAAAGTATTATTTTAATGATTAAATTTAAAAATAGGTCAATCTGTAACAGTTTTTGTATAATTAAATCTATAAGTTTATTTCTGTAAATTATTGTTAAATTTTGAAACTTTTTAATTGCATAAAGCCTTCTGAACAATCTAATACTCTACAATTAAAAATTTCAAACCTTTCAAATTCAAAGAATTTAAAATTAGGCATATGCAAACCAAAATAATTGAAATATTCAAAATTGAATATTTTAAATATTTAAAACCAGAAATTTTCAAGACTTTAAAATCAAACTTATTTCAAAATTCAATATTTTTATATTGGAAGAAACTGAAAAGGATTGGATAAGTTTTTTTTTACGAAAAATAAAAAAATGGAATGAGTTACCTACAATTTATTTATTCCGAGTCAGGCTTTATACAATTCAAAAGTTTCAAAATTTATCAATAATATACAGGAATGAACTTGTAGATTTAACTATACAAAAACTGTTACGGATTAAATAACTTTTAAACTTTAAAATTAAAATTGTGGTATTTACAGGTGAAATAGTTCAAAATTGAATTTAATACATTTACATACATTTTGGTTACTATGATTATTTAATGATGTTTTGTTTAGAACTAAACAATGCGACGCGCGACACTATCAAATTCTAGGTGAGATAATTGAAAATCATCTACAAGCGGCTGCAGATTGCACGAGAAGGCTGCTGAGTGCAAGAAAGTTGAACGTTACGAACTTTTCGTCGCCTCCTGCGCCATGCTATGCAAGAATCACGGGGATTGAAACAGAGGCCTGCGCCCCCCCCAGCCCAAAAATATATGAAAACATGGAAAATTGGGGGATTTTTTTAACAAAAAAGTCGAAAAATAGGGGAATAAAATCCATTAAATAAAATTAATATTAATACCATATTGCATTCAATATGAAAAACTTAAAATTCCTAAGATTTCAAGATTTACTATCAAAGAGATGAATTTCCAACACAAATGTTAATCTTCTACCAATAAGACGAATTTTCAAGAAACTATAGTTGAAGTTTTAACCAAATAGTTGAGTTTTCAAACCAAAATAACTATTTTTTCCGATGAAAGGTAAAACAAGATTTTCTACCAAAATACGAACTTTCAGCCAGTTGAATTAAATAAAGACAAAAACAAATTCGTAAAAAAATAGTTCAATTCTCAACCAAAGACATGAATTTTCAACTAAGAAAGATGCGTTTTTTACGAAAAAACGAATTTTCATCCAAATAAATGAATTTTCTACTAAGTATTTGAATTTTCAACTTATAAAGTATAAATTTCCAACTAAAAATTCATTAGTTCAATTTTCAACCAGAGGTCAATCTTAAAAAATTTAACAAAGTAGTTCACCCAAGTAGTTGAATTTTAAACAACAAAATATTAATTTCTAACCAAATAGATAAATTTTTAACCATAAAGATAAATTTTTCCACATAAGAGATTAATTTTTTAGAAAGAAAAGATTAATTTTCAACAAAAATAAATCAATTTTGAACAAAGTTCTGGAACTTTGAAGAGAAAAGAGCGAATGTTTAAACTGTAAAGTCTAGTTTTTCAACAGAAAAATAAGAATTTAAAAAAAAAACTGAAAAATATATCAACAAAAATATATATATATATATTAGAACAGAAAAATAAGCCTTTTTAACCAAATTAGTTCACATTTAATAAAGAGAAAGTTTCTTTAAATCAAGGGGTAAAAAAAAAATCCTTTAAAAAATAGAAAAAAAGGTGATTAGAGGAATGAGTGTGAAGTCTAAAATATGAGTACTTTTCAAACATAATAAAAAACAGAAATCCTAAAACCTAATGAAAATAGAAAAAAAAATAAAAATATACATAACAAAAAAAGATATATAAAAACACAACAAAAAAAATTTACCAACCAAATTAGTTCACATTTAACCCTTTAACGTCACATGGACACTTTTCGAATGTACCTTCTTCGAGCTTATTTTTCATCATAAAAAAGCTGAGCAAAAAATTCTTGAGAATGTTTTTGTAAAACAAAGTAAAAAAACGCAAAATTTTTAGTCTTATTTTTTTCAATTCAGATTTTCACCGTCTTATCGTTATATTTTTCGGCTATAAATCATGGTAATCGCGTCCATGATTGTTGTACTTTCCAAATATGTGCTTGTTTTTTTTACTACTTTGATTTATATTTGCAAAAACGTGGCCAAAGCAATAAGAAATTTTTGCAAATTTTGAAGTACCCCATATCTTTGATTCGAGCGTGCTCTTTACAACCAACATGCAAGATATACATGGTTTTCGACATTTTTTTTATGCTGATTACGAATTTGTTATTATTTTTGCAAAATTGCAATCAGAATTGTAATCTACGGAAAAATACGTATGAAACATGTACAATCGATATCCATTTTTTGAATAATTATACAAAATTAATAACAAAAAACGAAATATTCTACTTTTATATTTAATATGTATGTTACACGTGGTATTCAAGGGTTTTGCGGTCAGTGATCACGAATTTCATATTATTTTATACAAAAAATCTTTTTTTTTGACAATTCATTTAAACAAATTTTGAAAAATAAATCAAAATTTTTCGAAATCGTTGTCACAATTGTAATTCACGCAAAGAACTACAGAAAATACCTATAGGCTACACTTTTGACTTGACCATATAATTTCCTGAGACATAAATAAATTAATATTTTATACACTTTCTTCCAGAAAATTTATAAGTCTGGCATCAACCTCGAAAAAATTCAATTTTTTTCAAATTTTAAAAAATAAATTGTATAAAAAAAGATTTTTCGCATAAAATAATATCAGATTTGTGATCACTGGCCGCAAAAACCTTGGAAACCATGTGTAACATGCATATTAAATATAAAAGTAGAATAATTTGGTTTTTGTTATTAATTTTGTGTAAATATTTAAACAATGGATATCGATTATACATGTTTTATACATGTTTTTTCCGTAAATTACAATTCAGATTGCAACTTTGCAAAAATTCGATTTTTTTGAAAAATTTGTTTAAACAAATTGTTTAAATTAATTAATTTTGCCAAAATAATAACAAATTCGTAATCAGTATCAAAAAAAATATTGAAAACCATGTATATCTTGCACGTTGGTTGTAAAAAGCACGCTCTAATCACAGTATTAAAAAAAACAAGCACATAATTCGAAAGTACAACAATCATGGACGCGATTAGCATAATTTAAAGTCGAAAAATATAACGATAAGACGGTCAAAATCTGGATTGAAAAAAAATAAGATTAAAAATTTTGCTTTTCCTACTTTGTTTTGCAAAAAAATGTCTAAAAATGCAACTTTCATACTATTTGGAAGACACTATTCGAAAGAGCGACCTCGAAAATAGTAGGTAAGGTATCACAAAAATTTTTCGCTCAACTTTTTCATGATGAAAAATAAGCTCGAAGAAGGTACATCCGAAAAGTGTCCATGTGATGTTAAAGGGTTAGTAAAGAAAAAGTTTCTTTAAATCAAGGGGAAAAGAAGAATTCTTTAAAAAATAGAAAAAAAGTGAATAGAGGAATGAGTGCGAAGTCTGAAATATGAGTAGTTTTCAAACCTAATAAGTTATTATTGAACTGTATTATTTTTGAAGCATATTTCGTAAATTTTATTCAAATTTATCATCGGGAAAGGTACTAAATTTTATCTAAAATCGTAAAGTGGCTTTTACTTACCCTCTTCGCTCCCACTATTACCAATGATACTGTTTAGTGCGACGCCCTCCACCCCTCCAATTAGTAACGCAGTTTATGGAAGAACCCTAACCTCTTCAGCTGAGAAAATGTTGTTGGTGTATATTAATTAAATTAATTCAATTAAATTTAATTAATTAAATTCGTAACTCAGTTACTAATTTGAAGCAATGTTATCCAACATTCACTTGTATCCACTTGTATCGCAATATACAATTGTGCAATGTTCTCTCCAAAATCTTGAAAAAAGTAGCATATTGCGCAACAGTTTCTTGTGAAATTAGTTGTTTCACATATGCAAATTGCGAATCTAATAAAGGAGAATATTTTCAAAATAAAGAGAAAAAACCCCTGAGTGGTAGAGGTTGCTTCGCTGGACTGTGCAATCATAAAAACATAAATTTATACATTTTAAAATTAAAATAATTTTCTACAAATTCTGCGCTTCGTTTTAAACGCCGACGTCCGCATGAAAAGAGCCCTCATGGGATGTTCCAGTTGAGGAGATATTTGCGCTTTTCCAATTCAGGATCAAAATTATAACATCCGGCTTTGAGTAGGGGATGATACTATAAGGCCTATACTGAATCAATTATCACTATGCCCATGTCCCGAAAGAAATCGAAAGTGGGTTTACTTCATGTTTCAAGCAAAATTATTACACGTGCAATTATGGCACTCGCCAACTTTATATGCGTTTTCTTCGAATTTTCAACTTCAAAAATTCCCCGTGCATTTGTCTTTTAACAAATAGGGTTCACTTGGGCTTAAAATTCCGTGAAATTATTTTAAAATATTGAAATTGGTCAATGAAAAATAAACTCACCAAAAACAGTTGATGTTCTCTTCGGTGTTGGTGTAGGTTCCGGTTTCTCCAACCTCGGATCCATGCTTTGCTGTCTCAAAATCGGTACGGGTTTTTTAACTTCATCCTCTTTAATAATTTCGTTTTTCGCCTTAAACGAATCTCTTCGTCTCAAAGGCGTTGGAGATCCCATAGATTTCTCAGCTAGATTTCCATCCGTCACAGATACCGAACGACTTTCATACAACCTTCTTCTTTCAGCAATAGAATTTCTGTTAATGTTCCCTCTTTCGAAATTCCCTGATTCCTCATTTTCCGGAGACTCGTCCTTGACTTTGGTCTCAAATAATTTACGCCTCTCGGCAGTGCTCGGAGTTTTTGGTTTATATCCAGAATCACTAGAGTTGGCATCTTCTTCTATTGAACTCGAATCACTTTTTCCATTTTCTGCCTCTTTGACTCCATAATTTTCGAGAGTCGGTGGTTTTTCAGTATCCGCTTTTTCTGCTTGGGCTTCTGCCTGTATATTAGAGTCATTTAAATATACATTGTTTTCAGTTGACGGAGCAATTGGCACAGAAAATACTTTATCAAAGTTGAAATCCTGGTTACCAGACTTCGCTTGGAAAGGTTTCGGTCCGAGACGAGGCTGTGGTAAAATAAATTTCGTTTAGTAAACAAATATTTCAAATTTAAAAACTAAATTCTTTACAAACCAAAATCGTTGCTCGTTATCAAATAAAATACTTTGAGACTTCTCTAAACAAATCACCTAGTCTACTGCGTAACTAAAAATCCTAATTGGCCTGAATGTTGCAGATTTTACTTTCAGTCAAATAATCTTAAATATAATCTCAGATCGCATACACGCAAAATAATTTGCCTACTCCTACAAAATCAATTTTATCCTCAATCCAACCTTGTATCCTCCGACAACGTTCGGATTGACTGAAGTTACAACTGTTCCAGGACCTGGAGTAGTGCGCGGTCGTGCTACAGGCTTCGGTTCTTCTTCAGAGATACTATTTGTCCTAGAAGCTCTAGGAAGAGGTTTTGGTGGCATAGCGTGAGCCCCATTCTGTATTTTAGCCTTTTCATCTTCTTTTTCACATTTCTCCTTTTTTTCTAACTTTTCTGGTTTTTCTGGTTTCTCTAGTTTCTCAGATTTCTCAAGTATCTTCGCTTCTTCAATTTCTTCCGCAAATTTGTCTATTTTTGCATCCTTTTCTTGAATGATGGCCTGCACTTTCGAGTAGCCCTTCGGCGTTACGATTGCAATCGAATTTTGCTGTCGAATTTGTTCAACTTTTATTTCCTTTTGGTTATCTTTCAGAGCGCATAAATTTCCTTTGTGTACCTGAACGTATATTAAGTTACATTACATAATATTATTAATGTTGCGACGAGTTAAAAATTAAAACAAACCAAAAACAGCTTTCACACTCGGTATGATGCACAAGCAATACGATATACGCAAAAATATTCACAAAAACTTAATGTACCTTTTTAAAAAATACATTCTATTTACAAACAAACATACATTATTGTAGTATTTACAGCTATGTCCATAAGAAATGCATCCGCAGCTCTCACAATTTAAATCTGTTCGCCATGAAATGATGTTCAAAAAGATATCTTTTATAAAAATATGTATGATACAATAAGCTTTCTTGGTTTTGTATTTTTAAAATGTTCTATATAAAACCAGTAAAACTCAGGCGATCTCGAAAAAATGCACAAGAAGCTTTTCAGTTACTTGCAGAATACTCTACTGAACATCTATCGGCTGTAAAATTATACGTGCCAGGAAGAATAAACTGATTGGTGCTAATGAATAAATTATAAGATAGACACTTATATCTAGAATGTGAAAAAATATGAAATACGTGTTTGGAATGAAGAAGATTTTCAAAAAATAAATACTCATTTGCGAAGGCATTTTTGAAAGGTTGGGGGTCGAAAATTAGAAAAACACAATTTCATTTATTTATTTAGCTTAATAAGATTGTATTATATATGTCTTATAGTCGCAACTCAGAAGACTAAAAAAAACTACTAAGTAACTTCATCATTTTAGAAGCGCTTTTTCAATATGTAATAAATGTGTGTATGTGCGCATA
>NC_046659.1:46068713-46079711 GCF_010883055.1 Belonocnema kinseyi | reverse complement strand
TGTACCAAGGGTTTCTGCTGAATATGATTACAAAAATAAAAAGGCAGTCGCGGACAATTGTCCAGGGGTTGTCCCGAAGGAATTAACCCCCAAGCTGAGGTGTGAAAACCGTGCCGAAAGCTGAATGGCACCTGGGTGAGATGTCTAGACCGGTGACTCTGGGATACCGGGCAACTACTCAGAGTACGCAGCCTTATCCTTGTTATTTTACATGGACGATTTTAAGATCTATGCTAAAAACAAGGAGCAACTACATCTAGCTCTAGGGATTGTCGAACGATATACTAAGGAAATTGGAATGGAATTTGGGTTAGACAAATGCGCCAAGGTTTATTTGAAGCGAGGAAAACTTAATGCCATCCCTGAAGATCCTGAGCTCGTCGATAGAAGCGCCATACGACACCTTTGCGCTGGAGAGACTTATACATACCTGGACGTGCCACAGAGCCGCATTCAGGATGTGACATCTATAAAGGATACTCTTCGAAGCAGATGCAAACGTCTCATCCGACAGATTTGGTCTTTCGAACTGTCGGCGAAGAACAAAGTATCTGCAACGAACATGCTTGCCGTCCTGGTACTACTCTATTCATTTGGAGTAGTTCCATGGACGAAGAACGAGTTCAGATCTCTTGATATCGGGACAAGAAAGGTTATGCAAATGAACAAAACAACAGGATTATTCGGGGTACATCACATAGAGTCGCAAATGGAAGAGACCGTCTTCTTAAAATGGTCAGGAATCACTAAGAAGTGGGCAAAGGAGCGTTTCTGTACAAAGCAGCGGAGGAGGTTGCTGAAACACTCGGACTTAACTTCAGTATTAGGGGTGAGTAAAATGTATCAAATCTTATCTATCTCGAGTACTCACTCCTGAAAGCCCGGATTAAAAAAGCACAAGAGAAAAACTTTCGTGAACAGCTCCGCGGTAAGAGTATGCACGGTATCTTCCAGAGAAATGTGGAGGATCGGTCAATGTCCTGTAAGCAAACTTTTGCTTTCCTTAAACCACCCGAATTGAAGTCGGGTAAGGAGGGTTTCATTTTCGCATGCCGAGCCAGTGTCATTTCCACCTTAAAATATCGTCGCCACATTTTGAGCCAAGACATTCCCGATGACAGTTGCAGGGCGTGCCACGCACACCCCGAGCATTTAGCTCACATACTATCTAGTTGTCCAACTAATGTGGGAACGACCTACATCCAAAGGCACAATGCGGCACTGAGAGTACTTTATTACCATCTCTGTCACTCTTACGCCATTAACCTTAAGATCACTCCTCTAAATGCTCCTAGGGAAATCGAGTCAATAGTCGAGAATGGGAAGTGCTGCATATACTGGGACTTTATATTCTTGACAATTATTTCTGTTGCTCACTCGAGGCCAGACATGGTTCTTCTTTACTTCGAGAAGCGAACCATATTCGTTATAGAATTTTCGGCACTAGCTGACAAAAACATCATAGCCAAAAGAATGAAAAGAAAGAGAGGTATAGAGACCTTATAAGGGAGTTGCAACGATTGTACACGGAATACTCTGTTGAACTAATCGTCCTTATCATTGGCGCTTTTGGAGGTGTCAAGTTTTCATTCGTTAATAGCCTGCAGAGCATCAAAAATTCAAAAGGCGGTAGACCTTGGATTACTCCGTGTTCTCAGGTTGCACGAAACTTTTTCCAAAGCTTGAACAGGACCGAGGGGGGCATTTGACTGTACCATCAATTTTGACCTTGAGGTCAATTTTCAAGATCAAATGCAGGTAAGACCCTTCTCTTAAATAAGAATGCCTATTTTTGACTGCATATTTGAAAAGAGCGGGAAATTTAACGTCAAAAATGACCTGTGGTCATTTTTAAAAATTAGAAAATTAAAATTAAAAAATTAAAATTAAAAATTAAAGTATAAAAAATGTAAATTAAAAAATTAAAAACTAAAATTAAAGTAAAAAAATAAGGTCAAATGTCTGAGAAACGACCAGTAGCTTTTTTTTAAATTGTCTTGGGTTTTCGGGATAAACAAGCGTGCAAGATGCTTGACAATCTTGACAATGTCAGTTCTGTGTGACTAGCAACAAACAAAGACACTTTTTCCTTAATTTTAGCCTTATCGATAAACAACGATGTCCACACTTTTCAGCTAAGTTTTTCGAGAGGTGGCTGCGCAAGCTGCCCGAATCCTTTCCATCAGATCTTCTCTTGTTGTGGGTAGCCGAGCAAAAACTACATTTTAAATATAAGCTCGTAAACAGAAATCAGGTGATGTAAGATCTGGTGAGCAGGGGGGCCATTCGAATGGAGCTCCTCGTACAATACATCTCTTACTGAAATTTAAGTTCAAAAACTCACGCATTATTAATTTAAAACGACCAAAGCTAAAATAATTCAGCTTAAGGGTGTTGGTTAAATACAACTTTGAATTTTGTTATTAGGTACGGCATTGAATCTATATATATATTTTTTCCTACGGATTTGCGAATGAACGAAAGAAAACTTATCGAATATCCGGAGTTTTGCGAGACCTTCGGATCAATAAAATGTTTAAAACCTAAGAAATTGGTTGAGGAAATGATTATTTTCACAACAAATATGAATTTTGCGAAAGATAGAAATCAGCGAGTGGCAGGCGACAGCATTTGAAAGGTTAGAATAGCTGCAATTTTATTTTTTTACTCACAATTCTGACATAATAGAAGAATTCTCGAGATATACCAGGTTTTCAAATAGCCACGTCTTAATGATGGTGACCCTAAATTTTGCGAAATAAGTTGCGAAATGGAGAAAAATGCCGACAAAATTGACATGCCCTGTGTGTGTTTTGTAACTGTGATTGTGGTCAGCCACCAGGTTAGCTGTCAACTTCACACCATGGACGGTATGGATGCTTCTTTCCGGTCTCATTACCATTTGGTGTTAGACTTTTTTGTTTATTGAAATAATAACCTTGTTCGGAGCTTCATGCAGAAACAATTTATTATTTCAAAATTCTAAATGCTGCCGATTTCATATTCGTAATTTGAATAATTGAAAATTGGAAAAAATTAAGTATTGTCAATTTTTGTGATATTTTTATAGTTTCCAAAGAAATTTCACGATATCGCTGATTACTTACCTACTGAAATCGTTTATATGATACTAAGTTTAGTTTAAAGTCACGTTAACGACGCCGCTGCATCAAGACTTTACGCTGAACGGTTTCCAGATAGAAGACATCCTACTAATTTAACAGTAAGTACTTTCACTGAAAGAGTTCGCAATGGGATTCTTGTTCGCGAACGTCGACAAGAGTACAACGAAAATGATGCACGAGCTGTAAACGCTCTGGCAGCTGTTCATATTGATCCACAAATCAGTACTCGACTAATCGAAAGAGAGATAGGTATACCAGAAAGTACAGTATTAAGAATTTTAAGATCTCTAAACTAGCATGCTTACCACATTACTCTAACGCAATCCTTACGGCCCCATCATATTTTAGTGTTATGGTGTGGTGCGGAATAGTCTATTTAAGTGGACCCTACTTTTTTGACGGAAACGTTGACAGACACACTTAGTTAGAGTAGTTAAGGGAACATTTAGCTGGACTATTGGAGAACCTTGACTTAGTAACAAGACAAAGAATGTGGCTACAACAAGATGGTGCTCCGCCACATTTTGCACTCATCGTAAGTGAGTTTTTGAACTTAAATTTCAATGAGGGATGGATTGGACGAGGAGGTCCATTTGAATAGCCCCCCTGCTTACCAGATATAACATCACCTGATTTATTTTTATGGGGTTATATTAAAAATGTAGTTTTTGCTCAGCTACCCACAACAAGAGAAGATCTGAGATAAAGGATTCGGGAAGCTTGCGCAACCATCTCTCGAGTTACTCCGTGGCTGATTGAAAAAACTCGTAACAATGGTGAGAGGCAAGGGGACTCACGTTCATCAACCACGCGAAACGTGAGAGGCATGGGGACTCACTTTAATCAACACCTCGAAACGTGAGAGGCAAGGGGAATTTACGACAAGAAAGCACACCAAAGCAAACAGAATTTACTACGTCCACGCCGTTGTTTCTAGGTAACGCTAAAAGTAAGGACAAAGTGTCTTTTTTTGTAACTGTTCACAGAGAAGTGACATTGTCAAGATATTCACTTTCGTAACTACATAGTCACAGTCTTTACGTCTTATCTGAAATGATTGTTACTGTCTGGTGCGTTAGGGGGGGGGGGGGGCATAACAATCCACAGCCTGCAGTAATTCAGAAAAAGGGCATCTGTTTGTTTATCAGACATTATACTTTATTTTTTACCTTTCCAAGGTCACAAAACCCATTTTTCCACAGGTCATTTGTGACTGAAATTTCCCGTTCTTTTTCAAATCGGCAGTCAAAAATAGGGGTTCTCATTTATGAAAAGGGTCTTACCTACATTTGACCTTGAAAATTGACCTGAAGGTTCAAATTGATGGTACAGTCAAATGTCCCCCTCGGTCCTGGTCAACCATTGTCCAAACCATTTCTTCGCATATAAATAATTTTAGAAGATATTTGGGATTGTTGATTAAACTGGATCACCGTGTATATAAAAAACTCAAAAAAGGGTTCCAGAACCACCGCACGATCCCACTGGGAGAAAACGTCATATAAAAATGACACACACACTAGTAGAATATTTGTCAACATTGTTTCATTAATTTTCAACTGTTAGTCTAATGGAAAATTGATCAACATTAGTTCATTATTTTTTAATCATGTACACAAATTCCGTTTGTTTAAAATTCATTTTCAACAAACTTTAATTTGTTTAAACAATTACTTTTCCAAAAAATTGGGTCAAAATAAATAAATTGTTAATTATTTTTTATAAAAAAAGAATTTTTTAAACAAAAATTATTTAAAAAAAAAGAATTTTTTAAATAAATATTATTTAAAAAAAAGAATTTTTTAAACAAAAATTATTTTAAAAAATTTCATTTGTTTAAATAATAGAAAAATAATGAAACAATGTTAATAAATATTCTACTAGACCAACAGGAATAATATTCAGGAAAAAAGACACATTTTTTAAGAAAAATTATTTAAACGAATTCCATTCATCTGACACATGAAATTCTTCTTTGGCTAATTCTCTACAAGCCTCTATACTTTTCTGTCACGTTTTTCCAAACCCTAGCAAATTATTCCAAAAACTAAGAAAAGTGATTTTTGCCCATGCATTTTACTTGAGAATCTTCCAGTCAAAAGCAGCACCTGTTAAAATGAGAAAAATAAAAAAATTATGGAATTTCTTTTGTCGGATATGGAATAAAATGGGATTGTTGCCCTCTAAAAAAATAGTGACAATTATCAAAATAATTCTTGTGTTAAAAAAATCTTTTTCTTTAATTAAAAATTATTACTATTTATTTCGCACTTTTCGCATCAACGTCTGCGAAACCATGCCGAACAACTACGGATAAAGGGCTATGTAAGCTGACCACCTACTCTACCACAGCTAGAACAAGCCCACAACAGAGGAAGAGAGGCGACATTGAGACAAACCGCGGGCAGGCATCATACAGAGGAAGAGCGATGCTTCAGGACCCGAAGAAACATCAATATCTAGGTTTGTCTCAAGTCCAAAAATCTGGCTGAATTGGATGAATGGCTTCTTGGACATTTTCCCCAAGAAACCGACCACTGGACTATCAATTGTAGTGTGTATAATGTAGCGAGAGCTTTGGCAGCAGCTTTGGCAGCTTCAAACTGTAAAATAAAACCAACGGCTGATAATAAGACCAAAAGACGAATGCATCAAATTACCAAAAAGATAGACTGGGCAAGAAAGTATGCATCCCGCATTCAGTGTGTAACCACATAACTTCTGGCAGGAATTTCACCGCCAAGGTTCTACAGTTCGCGCCGAACTACGAATTCGTTATCACACACTTAACAGGTCAAAGGTGCTGATCATTAGGCAGTATACTGTTGACAGGATACGGATACCATTTGACGCTAGAAGAAGTTTAGAGCGAAAAGAAAGGCGGGTGTCAGACAAAACCAACAGTATTTCTTTGACCCATTTTGACTCTTCCAAGAACCTCCATTCACTGTTGAACATCCGCCCAAACCAGAGGAGGTCGAAAATTTTTGGAAAGGAGTCTACAAAGTTCAGCATCGACTAGAAGAAGACTCAAAGAACATAAATAGCTCCAGGGAGCTGTGCAATGTCCTCATAAACCATGACGAAGAATGCCCACCCATCACTTCCGGGGAGGTAAAAAAAAGTAATCAGAGGCATAAAAAACTATTCTGCTCCAGGACCAGACGGTATCAAGACCTTCTGGTGGAAGAAGTTTCCTTCAACCCACCAACCCCTGGCCTGCATTTTCACTTCATATGTAAAGTCGGAAGAACCTATTCCGGAGTGGTTAGTGGAGAGGCGCACTGTGATCCTGTCAGGAGAACCTGCTCTTCGACAGATGTGTCCGCAAAAACGCAGTATCCTATCATTGCGGATTATCGATGGCCTGGACTGATTACCGGAAAGCTTTTAAATCTACCTCCGATAAACATCATTTGTCTTGTGGAAAGCTTAAAGGTTCATCCGCACATCGTGAGGTGCAAAGCGAGATTAATGCCGCAATGGAAATCCAGATTTACTATCTCAACTGGTAAACGTCATGTGACAACTAACACCTTCACCTTTCAGAGAGGTGTTTTTCAGGGTGACACCATGAGCCCACTCCTCTTTTGCCTCAAATTATTAACACTGTCTCTCGCACTTCGCCATTCCAAAGGGTACTTTTGCGGCGAACCTGGAAGTCGAAAGTATAAGGTGACTCATGTACTTTACATGGATAATCTTAGGATCTATTCGAAAAATAAGGAGATAAATCACATAGCTCTAGGGATTGTCAAGGGATACTCTAAGCGGATTGGAATGGATTTTGGGTTAGAAACGTACGCCAAAGTTTCTTCAGAGCGAGAAAAACTTAATGGGATCCCCGAAAACCATGAGCTCGTTGACAGAAGCGCTTTACGACACCTTCGTACTGCAGAGACATAACATACCTGGGCGTGCTACAGAGCCGCATTCAGGACGAGACATCTGTCAAGGATACTTTCCAAAGCAGATACAAACGTATCATCCGTCAAATTTGGTCTTCCGAACTGTCGGCGAGGAACAATGTATCTGCAACGAATATGCTTGCCATCCTGCTCTTACTCTATTCATTTGGAGTGGTTCCATGGGCGAAGGATAAACTCAGATCCCTTGATATCGGGAAAATAAACGTTATGCACATTAACAAAAGCATGCATCTTAAGCCTTCTGTTCCACGACTGTGCATCTCACGCCGTCAAGGTGGTGGCGGAAAACTGAATCTTGAATGCCTTCAAAACCGGATTATTCTGGATACAGCACACATAAACGCAAATAGACGGGACCCTCTGCTTGAAATGGTCAGGAAGGACGAAGAAGTGGACTAAAGAGTTTTTCTGTAAAATGCGGCGGAGGAGGATGCTGAATCACTCTAGCTGGACTTCAATATGCGGGGTGAGCAAAATGCATCAAATATTATTTATCTGGAGTACCCACTCCTTAAAGCCTAGATTAGAATAGAGAAGGCGGAAAACTGCCCTGAACAGCTCTTCGACAAGAGGATGCACTGTATCTTCCACAAAAATGTGGAGAATCATTCGATGTCGTGTGAGGTAACGTTTGCTTTCTGTAAATCATCTGGATTGAAGTAAGGCACGGAAGGTTTTATTTTGACATGTCAAGACTGTTTTATTTCACTTTACCCAAGATATTCCCGATGACAGCTGCAGAGAGTGTAATGCACACCCCGAGCATCTAGGACACATACTAACTAGTTGTTCAACTCATGCAGGGACGACCTACATCCTCACGGTATGAGCCTTAATACCGCTAAACTAAATGCTACCAGGGAAATCAAGGAAATTGTTGAGAATGAGATTTGCCGCATATACTTCGACTTCATATTCTCGACAATTGCTTCTGTTGCACACTCGCGGCCTGAAGTAGTTCTTCTTGACCTCGAGAAGAGAACCGCTCTTAAAGGAGCCAAGCTATCGCCGGTTGATGGCCTGAAAAGCATCCCTGCGGGCCAACAAGATACTAAGACACTTGCGGGCAAAATGCAAAAGGCGTTCTATCGACAAGGATTGATCGTTTAGATTTCTATAAAAGTTTCCGCGCATTTTCTTTTCGAGAAGCTGTTTGAGAAAGTTTTTAAACTCTATTTTCTTTACTCAGGCTTTCGGAAGTGAGGCACCTAGAAGGACTTTTCAAATTTATGATGTTAAGATATAGGCCAAGGGTCTCGGCCGCTTGCTCCGTGGATTGTAAAACGCCAATAATTTCGTGATTCCTAACAATTTTCAGGAGAGGATCTTTTCCATTTGCTACAATGAAAGCTATACCACAATGACACCGTTATAAACACATTGGAGATTTAAAAGTACGCATCCACCTTTACGGCGTGAAATGTATAAGCGCGGAACGGTCGATTTGATTACAAGCTCTTCTTCATATGTATGATTTTACACGTGGGATGTGTAGGACCTTGAGGTCGTGCTTCGTTCATGGAAACACCCCAAACCAATAGATTAGAATCGAGACGGTAAGCACGTTAATCGCTGATATATTGCTTAATGCAGAGAGATACAAAAAATATGTCGAAGGCAGGGCCACCGAGAGTCGGTCCGGGCCAAAAGGCTCTATATTATCACGCCCCTGTCCCTTTACAACGTTGCTTTATAAACGATTTTCAATTGCCGTGACCTAGTTAACAATTAGGACACAAACAGAAAAAATATTATTAATATTATTAATATTATTAGCCTTCTTTGAAGAAAAATTGGCCATTATAGTGTAAAAAAGTTACTTTTTCTCAAAAGTTGAGTTTGCACAACTAGCATAACCATTCTGGTCAGCATGCCCTGAGACATGGCGGGCCGCAGAACATTTTTGAATCGTTTCTGACAAGAAAATGTTGTTTTAACACTAGCCACTGTTACGAGGATGCTCAGAAAGATGCGGAGGGCAATGCACATATTTGGAAGCAAACAATTGTGATTCTTTATTTGAAGAGCATTGAGTAACTGTCTCGTTTAAATTGTATGCCTGATGCTTGGTTTCTTCTCAAAGAGAATCTGGCCATCCGATGTTTCGTGCTTCAGAGGCAGGTCCGTTCCAAATTTTTCCACATCTCAATTACATACAGCTTGCAGCTTTGCAATTTAGCTCTTTAAATTTGCAAAGGTGACATCAAGCATTGCCCCTCGAGCCTGTAAAAAGATTATCCGAAATCGATGCCACAATTAAACAATGTAAGGACCGCATATAAGTTTTGAGCGCATCTATACAACCGCGGCATACTGCTGTAAGATTTAATGGCACCTCATCGAATGCATCCGCCATTCCTGGAAGATGAGCAGTAAGTGGTTTCATGAAGCTAATCCTGGTCGATCAGAGAGTTCAAGATGTTGAATGCACAGAACAGTCTATTATTTCATTTAGTATTTTCCATTGCTGTGGACTGGAACTGAATATTGTATACAATATTCCTACACCAAAAAATGTGAGGGCAGCAAGATAACTCTTAACTCATTGTATTCCGCTAAGGTTGAAATAGGCAGAATAGACAGCTAGATTGTTGGCTTCAGTTTTGACATTCTAAATTAGGCAATAGCTTTCTTTGTTGCTTGAGTACAGTCAGCATAAGCCAGTAGACGCTCTTCGACTTTATAAGGTTCCTCTATCTTTATTAGTAAAATTGACATAGCGTATTGAAACTGCAGAATATTCAACGTCAGCGGAATCTGGATCAGTAAATAATACTTTGCTTTCTTACGTTCTTGAAGAATACAATTTCTTACTTTATTTGCATAAACAAAGAAACTCATTCTACATATCTGCTCATAAGTAATGCACCTGTAATTTTTTTCCGGTTTCTTCCCCGGTCATATTTTGCTAAAAATCCAAAGATCCTAAGGAAGTTACCTGTTTAGACCTAAAAAAGAAGTCACCTAACGAAGTTTCTGTTTTTAATTTCCCCTGTTCCGGCTTCCACTGAATATAAACATTTTTTTCTGAGACTCGACTCTCATGTTTAGCGATATTTTCGTGTAGCTTCTCCCACTTTTGTTGATCAGAATAGCCTTCAGGTGATTGCAAAGCTGATTTTTAAGCCTGCCAAAGTTTGCTGTAAATTCTGCAATGATCGAAAGTGAAGTTTGTACCTGCTTTAGAGACCTTCCTTCGCTGATGTTATATCCTACATGTAGTTTTTGGGTACGCCTATGCATGAATGGGCCTCTTTAGTTTCAAGGTGTCTAATAACACTTGTATTTACGCGCTCAAGGTCCTTGGGAATGTAAGTAATTCATTCTCGCTGCAGATGAATCTTGGCACATTTGCCCAATCTAAAGTCCATATCAACCTCTCTTGTTTACCTCTCGAAGGCCAGAAGGTCATGCATATAAAATACATGATCGATTGTTTTAAAATCAATCTACAACTGGGTTTGGTGGTCATTATCACCACGAGCAGGTAGGGAAAGTACTCGCCCATTTTTGCAGAGTCCCACATGCAAGGATAAGGTTGCATATTCTCGGACATCGCCCGGTATCTCAGAATCACCGCTGTAACGACACATACTATTTGGTTGTTTCTCTGTCACTCTCACGGCATTAGGGGCCATTCATTATTTACGTCAGGACGATTTTAGCCATTTTGACACCCCTATCCCCATGTAAAGACACATTATATTTCTTCGACTCCTCCTCCCCGTCTTACGTAAGATTTTACCTAGTTTTCCTTCAAGCATAAAATGTTAGAAGAGAATTAAACTAGATTTTGAAAACTTAATATGAACATTACTGTATTACGGACAAATGTCTTCGGGTGAAATGTTGTGTAACCGGCAACCTCGAGGTTTTCCGAACGCTTTGCTCTCGGCAATGTAAAATATTGCGTACGAATGACTTTTACCCCCCTTCCCACCGAG
>NC_046659.1:46052930-46068703 GCF_010883055.1 Belonocnema kinseyi | reverse complement strand
CCCCCCCCCCCCCCCTTCCCCTTGGGACTCGAGGCCTGGCATACTTCTCCGTGACGTCGAGAAACGAACCATCTACGTTATCGAATTTTCGGCACCAGACAACAAGAGCATCAAGCCAAGGAGAATAAAAAGAGAGGTATAAAAACCTCACAAGGGAGTTGCAACAGTTATACCTAGAATATTCTGTTATGCATGTCGTCCTGATCGTCAATGCTCTTGGAGGTGCCAAGCTCTCACTGGTTCATAGCCTGAAAAACATCTCTGAGTGTCAAAGAAATGCCGAGATACTTGCAGCAGAAATACAGAAAGCGGTCGTACTTTGGTCGATTCGTATTCTCAAGGTGCAAGAGGCCACAGCAAGGTCCTACCGGGAGCAACTGCCATCTATGAAGATTATTCTGGCTCCCACCCAGTAGAACCGCGGTAAAGCACAAAATATGTCAACGTCTCATGGCTGAACGACCAATGAAGAGTCCTTTCATATATACATACGTATATTATAAATTGAATAAATAATCAAATACAACCAATCTCCACTAAAATTATTTATAGTGCCTGAAATTAAAAGATCAAAATCGAGGAGTACATAACTTCGAATTTCAAATTTTAAAATAAATAAATTTGACTGAAATGAAGCCTTCAAGATTAAAATATTAAAACTTAAAATTGAAAATTTAAATTTCATTAAAAAATTGTACGATGTCACCTTAACTTGATTCGGTAAAAATGTTCAATTATGAAATTACCCCTTACACCTTTTAAAATTAAGTACACTCAAACTTGGATAAGAAGAATCATGATTTAGGCCTTCAGAGAACTGATGCGTGGTGGATTCGGATGAGAGGAGCCACGGGGCCGAAAGGGGAGGATGTGTCTTTAATAGCGTATCGACAATAAGGGCCTAGCTGGATAACTGCATCACGTCGAGTCACGTTGCGCAAGTTCACTGTCAGTGTTCTGAGAGCCCAGATTTGAACCCTAGGTTAGAACCAAACCGGGCTCGAATCCAAGTATTTGCGTACTATAAACTTCGAAACTTTAAATTGGAAAATTGTTTGATTAAAACTAAAATTTTTACATTCTCATCTCAAAGAGAAAGTATGATTACATGGTAATTATTATTTTTTTAAATTTCAAAATGAAATGTTCCGTTGTATAATTTCAAATTCAAATCACTTTTATATCCGTCAAATATGTTATGTATAGTATACACAATTTTTTAAATTAGATGGATTTAGAGTTGTACTATATAAAGTTTCAAGTGCTTATAAGTTCATGGAGGTTTTTACCACAAAAAATGTTGTGCTATAACAAGAAACCTTATAGTAATTTCCTGTTTCCAATTGTTTTCTGCAAGATTCTTTTTTGTATCGAAAATGAATTCCAAAAATAATTTCCGCTAAAGAGATATAAAATTAATTTGAAATATTAGTTCTTGGATTTAGCATATTTTAATATCTGCATAAGAACCGGTAAAATTTCTAAAGTGGATTTTCCAGCAGTTGCCTAAAAAGATCGTCTCGTCTCTTGGACAGATACTGCGAGGGAAAGGCAGAAAAGCATATCTACACCCGTCATGATATAGAGATCGATTAGGTTGCACATTATTTAAATCATTTTCAATCAGAGAAATAAAAGATTATGTTTTTAATTTATTCAATCGCTCACAACTCATATGATCTCAAATTTCATGAAAATTTCAGTGAAGCACTAATGGGTTTACCCGAAGATGATTTCCAAACTAGGACGATAGGAGTTATACTGATTTCCAAATCATTATTTGTATTTTTTATTGCTGTAAAAAGTGTCCAACTTTGAGTATAACCTAATACATTTTTAATACTTTTCATAAAAAAATCCTTATATATGAAACTATCAAAAGAAATTACTTTTAAATTAGTGCATTAAAAAATGATTAGGTTTTTAAATTTTCGTTCATTTCCAAAGTTTTTCAGGATTCGTTTTACAATTTACTGAATTCCACTAAATTAAAGTACAAAACTTTCACAAACCAAATAATGACATTATAAGTAAAGCTATTATATTAGCAAATTTATTTTCGTTCTAAGCTACTCATATTAAAACTCAAGCAATATAGAAAATAGATATAACACACTACACAGTACAAATTCTTAAAAGAGACTAATGAGCTTAAATTAAAGATTTCCTCGAGACAAGCTCTCTAGATTTCAAACATTAGCACACTCAGTTAGCCAAGTAGAAAATATTAACGTCTATAAAATCATGAAACTAAACTTCTCGAAAACGTAATTTTGGAAAACAAAGAGTATTTAAGCAAAAACAATATACATTAGCATATACGATATGGGCAATTGACCAAAACCCTATGATTTACATCAAAGAGATTTCAAGAAAAAAACAAAACAGCGACAACTTTGACCTAATATACATTACTTATTTGGATGCGCAAAATTATATTCCAGCTCTTGTACAACAGGTTACTTGATGCCACGAACTATTGATGTGATTTAAAAAATGTGTAAAGCTGAAGTCATTCATGTGATTTTGAAATAGGTAAACCTGTGGAAAACTATTCTTTTTCCAATTAATTTTTAGACAGCTCATAATACACAATTTCCAAATAAAGAAGCCTTACCTTATATTCCTCCTTTTCAATTCTTTTCAGCAATTTCATTTCAAACGAATGTCAGAATGACAGAGTTTATAAATTGATATTGTGAGATATGTATGATAATGATAATATGATAATAATATGATAATGAGATTTGCATAATCATTTTAAAATAAATCACGTGACTGCCCTACTGAAAATTCCTATATAGGTTCCTATGTAGGAACCTACATCGGATCCTATATAGGATCATACATAGGAACCTATGTGTTTTACCTATACGTGCCACCTATAGGAAATGACATAGGATCCTGTCTTCGGACCATATCCAGATGCGCAGTACTATTTTATAGCACTTACGGCTGCGCAGAAGTTTTTTTGGTCCTCCAGGAGCTCTAGGGACATACGTACCATTAGGTACCATGAGGTATCATTAGTTAGGTATCATCAGTTAGGCACTATTAGGTACCTTATTTGGGCGTGTCCTATACAGGCACCTATATAGGATCCTATGGCCTTTCCTGTAGGTGGCACCAATAGGTGAAACATATAGCGTCCTATGTAGAATCCTATATAGGATCCTATGTAGAATCCTATATAGGTTCCTATATAGGAACCTATATAGGAATTTTCAGTAGGGTGTGAGGTTTTTTTCTTTTAAAATATAAAAATTACGATCTTTAAATTGTGTAAAAACGTAAAATGGACAAATCGATGAAGTTTTTTCACAGCCAAACGAATATCATAATCAATAAATATTAAATCTACCATCAAACACAAATGAAAAACTTAAACATCGAAGCTACAGGTTACTGAAAATTGCCCATATACATTCAACTAGTGATGTGCAAAACGACTTTAAACAGGGTCGGGTTTTGGGTTTGCAACCCGATCCAGAAACTCAACAACCCGAGCCGTCCCGAAACTAAAGCTACAACTCGCATCGGTTAAAAAAGTCCGGAAGGTTTTTCACAATGTTTATACAGGTAAAGGAAGGGAAGGGTACGCTAAATACAGCTTAATACAGTTTCTAAACGCTTAGAGCTGTGCTCAGTAGTTTCGTAGGGTGTATTCGAGAATCTACTACCAGTACGATTTTTTGTGTGTTCGGAAATGGCTGACAATGAATATACATAACCATGAGATAGTGTCGAAACTCTGCGTCATAGAGTGTCACGGCCACTAATTTTTTAGATAAAGTATCTGCTTTTTATCAGTTAAAGAAAAGACAAAAAGAATTCAGTCAATTTCAGCTGAAAACCATTGGTAACCATTCAATGCTTCGAAATATTGCCTCGAGTAGTCGGTGGTTATTCACATTCGCGACAAGACACATTGCGGCGACTTTTATTTTTAAGGAAATATGAAGTCCACAAAAAATTAGAAAAAATGAGAGGAGTGACATAAATTATTTCTGTGGCCAATCACCCCTCTCCTCTGGGACGTTGGAAAGGGATAAGACAATATGTGTCTTAAGGAATTTCTATCAATTTTTGGTGGACTTCATATTCTTCAAAATAAGAGTTGCCTAATGTGACTTGCCGGACTTTTGCCAATTAATTGCGGACTTCTAATTTTTCCGAATAATAGATTCTGCAATGTGATTTTCCGTAAATGTCACTCGCCGCAAATGTGATTAGTCGTGAGTTGGCATGACTGCATCCCGAAATACTGCGTTCCTAGTCCTAATGAGGCATAAAATGCCATACATAAAAATGCTATAGTTTTGCAATCACCAAATTAAAAATATTATATTCGGAATCTATGTTTTTTTGCGATTCTAACGATATGTAACTTACAATTAAAATATTGAAATTAGATTAAGTTATGGAAGATATTAGTTTGTTTTGACCCTGACTAGATATAATTATGGAACTTTCCGTAAAATATATGAAAATGCATCAGTTTATTTGGTAGAAAATTCGCCTGTTGACAATTTAATAGAATATACGGATTTTTACCCAACTGCCTAGAAGAATATTATACTTGAAACCAAGTGCTTGAATTTTTAAATCAGAAAGACGAATCCTTAACAAAACAATACACCATATAAGTTATTTAGTATACACATACACATATATACATACACAATAATGTTATAATTTTAAAAATGATGGTCGATTCTTGGGCAATCGAACAGAACAAGGGGTAAAAAAGGATTTTGAAAATAAAGGGCCACACTAGTGTATTAAACACAAGGGCAATTTATTAAAAGGAAATTGAACTTCACTTTCCACGGAATAGAATTAAAATGAATATACTTATTATAGTAGATTATAATAAGCAAAATATAAGAGTATTACTTCCACGGGATGAGTATTAAATTTTCAACAGGCGAATTTTCTACCAAATAAACTGATGCATCTTTAACTATTCTACGGAAATTTCCATAATGCTATCTAGTCAGGGTCGAAACAAACTAATATCTGCAATAACTTATTCTAATTCCAATATTTTAATTGCAAGTTAAATATCGTTGGAATCGTTAAGAAACATAGATTCCGAATATAATATTTTTAATTTGCTGATTGCAAAACTATAACATTTTTATGTATGGCATTTTATGCGTCATTAGGAGAAAGGGGCCCCCCGCTGGCTAAGCCCGGCATAGCAATCTCGCTTAGTCAGGGACGTGAGGAGAAGTCGAGTGGAAAGGTTAAGACGAGCAAGTACACCGCGATGAAATAGAAATCACCCATGAAATCCTCGAGGCTCCAGTCGCTCGCGTAGTGGCATGGAGTGGGGGTTTATGGTTTCTCGGAATCGTACTCTCCTACGGCCCCGAAAACGTCACTACTCATAGGTTCACCTGTACTACAAAATAATATGATATGCATATTATAAACTGACATCTATTTTGACCTATCTCTTACGATTTACGCGATATTGATTAATAATAATAATAATAATAATAATAACAATAATAATAATAATCAGTGTCGGTACCTCTAGAAATTTTTCAATGTACCTTTACTGAGGTTCTGGTGGTTCGGAACCCACCTTAAGCTGTAGGTCCCTCCATCGTGTACTTGACTGCAACCCAGACCGTCAATGATGGGGTAAAAACCAGGCTTTGTCCAATATGTCTGGGCAGACTTCTCTCATCAGATCACTTGATTGCATTATAAAAATGCGTCGACATATTGGGCATTATAAGCCTCTGACAACATTTCAACACAGAAATGTTTTTTACAATAATAATAATAATAATAATAACCCTACCGATGGTGTTCCGCGTTGATGTCGCGGTAGGGCTTGAGCTCTCCTCTCATGACTTTGACGGCAACGTTGGAGGTAGCATTGCTACTGACAGGGTTTCCCATGCCAAATAGGCTGATAACGAAGAGGAGAGGGACTAAGTAGAACACCAAAACCCATCAATGAAAAATGGAGAATATATTAAAGATTTTGAAACGCTTGTCGCTTCCCGAGGATTGTCGGGGCGTCCCTGGAGCCACCGCTGAAGGCCACAGCATGCGGGGCGGTGGCGATGGTGAGCTGCGAGATGGTCAGGCAGATCTCACTAATCAAACAGCTGACCAGCAAGAACATCTGCGACAAACGGTAAGCAGTGGAACATCAACTGTGTCTGCTGAGGATGCTTTGGCTAGCACTAGCTATTTGCAGCCAACCACCTCGACAGAAATACCGTGGGAGAGCATCAATTGGGATACCACATTGAAAGAGGAATTGGTGCGTCTCTATTATGAAAGTGCGAAATTTGAAACAAACAAGGAAAAAGGATACAATTTAAGAACAAAATTTGCTGCAAAGTATCCTAATATACAAAAGGTCGCACTAAGAGATCTTATCGCTAAGGTGAAAGACATCAGGACTAATCTACATGTTACAGAAGACTGAGCAATGGAGATTAAACAACAGGTTGATTTGGCGCGGAAAAACGACGGCAATGAACATCAGTTAGAGAAAGCCGCGACAAACGGTCAAGCAGGAGCAATTGATGTTCTTCCTCAACCTATTGATGATCCAACACCACCACATGCTCCAGAGGTGGATGACCTTATACAACCAGAGGCAGAAGCAGAGGTTCAGCAACCAAAAAAGCGACGAAAATGGGCATACCATATGAACAAAGATGTTATGCGCCTTTATTTTTTGGCAGGGAAATGTGGGAAAAGTGTGAGGAGAGAACATCATAGACTCTTCTTACTTAAATACCCAGAGCTAGCCACAAAAATAAATGAGCAGAATCTGGTAAATCAAAAACGCTCAATATCTGTAAATAGACTGCTTTCGGCTGTTGAAATAGCTGCTATCATTATGGAAGTGGAACGGCAGCTTCCTATTGATGAGCTCGCCTTGCAAGATGTGGATAACGAAGACTTGATTGATGTTGAAGGCATAGGTGCTAGGGGTAATGAACATCATGCACCGGATCCATTAGAACCACATCCGGATATTACTAACGATGATGTAGATAGGGAAATCTCAGAAGAGCTGCAGCACCTTGAAAGGAATTTTGGTCATGCTTTACTAGAGTTCAGATATGTAGAACCAACACTGAGGCATTCTCTGACCAAAATGAACATCACAAATCATCTGCGTACACTAATAGAACATCTCGACAGTAAGGTTTTACCTACGTATTTGAACGTAGCACAAAATGCGTTAGAGGTGCAAACTCTTGTATACCGTGCAGCTGTAGCAACCGTTAGAACGTTGGGCCGAAAAACTAGGCCTGCAAATGCAGTTTTTGTCCCAGCAAGGAATCGAGATCCACCATGGGAGATCAGGTTGGATAAGGATGTCAGCAAAGTAAGGTGCAAATCGGATCGATTAACTCAATATAAAAAAGGAAAGAGAACCAGAAAGCTGATGAACCATGTTACTAAAATCATCCACCCTCGGCACATCGAGACAGTAACACCAGCAATATTGGATGAAATTTTAGACTCTCAACGACAGAGACTTGATGTTCTTACTGCCAGACTGCGTCGGTACAAGAAAAGTAATGCACGAAGGCCACAAAACCAAAACTTTCAGACAGATGAAAGAAGGTTCTATCGTGAACTGAGAGTAAAGCCAAATAACCACCAAGGCACCGAAGTCCCTCAATTGGAAAATATGACTAACTACTGGTCGGGCGTTTAGGGAAAAATGAACAGATGCAATTTGCACACTGCGTGGTTCAAACTGGAGGAAGCAAGGGCAAGCAATAGCCCAGAAATGCATCTGACAAACATCACAGCTTTGGATGTTTCAGTTGTCTTGAAGAGGGCAAGTAATTGGAAAGCTCCAGGTCCGGACATGGTGCACAACTTCTGGTACAAGTACCTGATGAGTGTGCATCTTGTGTTAGCAAGGTATTTTCAGATCATTGAACACCCAAATTTGATGCCAGGTTTTATGCTCCAAGGTACTACGTATATGATACCAAAAAAACCAGACGCTCAAAACCCATCTGACTTTCGACCGATAGCCTGTCTTCCAACAATTTATAAATATCTTACAGCTATCATTGCAGATAAGGTATATTCTCATTGTGACAAGAATGACATTCTTACAGAAGAACAAAAAGCATGTTGTAAAAACTCACGAGGCTGTAAAGATCTAGTCACTATAGACGCTGTTGCCATGACTCAAGCTGGTAAGCATCAAAGGAACTTACACATGGCATACATTGACTACAAGCAAGCTTTTCCTTCCGTTCCGCATGACTATTTGCTTGAAGTCTTAAAACTTTACAAAATCTGTTCACGCATTATTGACTTTCTAAGCCATGCGATGAAGATCTGGGGTACAAGAATCAAGTATTTTGATCATGGACAACCAAGGATAACTAGATCAATACGCTTTACGACGGGTATATTTCAAGGAGACTCCTTCAGCGCACTATGGTTCTGTTTAGCATTGAATCCATTGAGCACAACACTAAACAGCATGTCTCATGGGTTCAGAATTCATGATAATGAGGATGGCTATCAAGTGACCCATCTTCTTTACATGGACGACCTGAAACTGTACGCAAGTTCAGGCCAGAAACTGTAGCAAGTGATTGATGTCACAAAGCAGTTTTCCAATGATATCCACATGGAGTTCGGACTAGATAAATGCAGAACAGTTTATTTAATCAGAGGGGAATTAGGGACCGCAGAGTTAGAGAACGAGTTCGAAAATGACGAAGCACCGAATGCACCACAGAAATTCAGCGATTGAAAGGGTAGTTCTACCACGACATTTAGGGGGTAGGGGCGTTATAGATGTCAAAAATCTGTGTGAGTCTCAAGTTATACAGTTACGAGACTATTTTAACAGCAAACGAAATGTTGCGCTTTACAGAATCATCTGTCAAGCGGATCTTGATACACGCCCTTAAATTTGTCCTCAGATGGGGCTTTGAATATCAGGGCAGAAACGATAGAGGAATTAGAAATACAATTAAGGCAGAAAGCCATCCATGGCGAGCACCCCAACAAGTTAGATCAAAGTGAAGCGGATAGTGAGGCATCTAATATTTGGCTAAGAAAGGGTGTCAGTGCAATACATGACAAGGTTGTCAGCACCAGGAATTATCGCAAACACGTGTTACATGAAGACGTGGTGGTGTAGCGGGCATTATACATCAACAACTTGCCCTAAACCTAGGACTCTTAAAAGAATGGGTGCCCTTCTATAGAGACATTCCAACGCCCGTTTTAGAAAGCGAAGATTACATCTTATATTGGGATGTTACTATCCAAACGGATCATTACATCCCGGCTAATTGACCTAACATCGTGATGCGGGGGAAAAAAAGGTGGAAGATTCTATATCATCGACATTGCTTGTCCGCTTAACCGAAGTTTGCAGTCAACCTATACAACGAAGATCCACAAGTATAGCGAGTTAAGGCATGAAGTAAAGACCATATGGAGGAATGTGAATCATGCATCCATTCATCCCATTCTGATTTCGGCTACAGTCAATGTACACGCAAGATGCACTGAACATCTTGAACATTTAGGAGTCAGTAGGGCATTGGCAGCAGCTCAAAAGGCGGTTTTATTAAACACCTGTCGCATTGTAAGAAACTTTCTTGATCATCAGGAAGCGAGCGACTAAAAACCCGTGGAGTGGCAGATGGTAGCTCTAAGAAAGAATCCAGAGGTGACTGTTGTCACCTCCAAAGCTCGTGGCCGCTCGTTATTGTATACCTACAACATCATCGCAGGAAGTTTCAACCATCGTATTAAATTATTTGAATTAAGTTATAACATTCTAATCTCATCAGTCACTTGATTTAGTCCGTGGCTATGATGTATCACCGGGTTTACCCGAGTAAAAGTTTAATAAAAACACATAATAATAATAATAATAATAATAATAATAATAATAATAATAATAATAACTGTTAAGTTAAGTCAAGTAACAGCCCAGTAACTCAATAACAGTCCATTTGTAAGTTCCCAGTGGAATGTTCCTAAAATGGTGGTGATTTTACACGTCCGGGAATGTGCCTGGAACGTTTCGAAGGTGCTCGCGGAACGTCCCAATGACGGTTCTTGCTATTATGGTATCGTTTAGATACTTTTTTCTGTGCTAACCGAAAATATTTATTATACGTTTATCGAATTGCGGTAAACCTGGACAGGGCCTTTTTATTTATCATTAAATAAATATATAAATAATAATAAAATTAACTTAAAAATTGTATATGGATCTAATGAATTCTTTTCAGAAAAATGTCTATAAAATTACGCAGCGCCATTAAATTTATCATAAAAAAGTAGGCTAATAATGTTCTAAAAAATTGCTGTAAGCACAAAAACAACGAAGATATTTGAGTATAATTTGACCAAGATTAATAAGTGCAAGATTTCATCCAATTGGATTAAATTTTTGTACTTAATTTCTTTTTCTCCAGAAGGAAAAAGAATTTTCACGTACAAATTGCATTTGTTGAACTTTACGATTTTTGGAACACCCTAAAATTTATATTTAAGAAGAAGAAATTTATACTGAATATCGAAAAAAATTGCTGTGAAAATAAAAAATATGCTGCCACAATAACAATCATAATATTTAATTACAATAATTTCAAAGCAAAATGAATCACATTGTATATTCTCAGTACAATTTGTTAGATATTATACGAGACTTCTTAATGCGATTTCTATCATTAAAAAATGCGCGATATATAACAGCCATCTTGCTATTACAACTACAGTCGAGCCTCTTAATAGGGCGCCTCTCGTGGTGATAGGGGAAATTTTTCTCGGAAGTGTGCTACCCTCACATACGTACTGCGCACCTCGAGACTTTTGTATGCTCCGACTCTCAATAAGGCGCTCTTTACTGCATATAATATATGTGGTACAGTACGAGTCATATACGTTAGGTTGATCTAAAATTGCATTGCAATTTTTGTTGCACTCTAGAGTGCAAGTCACCTCATTAATTATTTAATTTTTTTACAATATTAAATTAAATGACGATTTAATTTTTATTTTCCTACATTAAGCAACATAAGTTGATTGGATATTGGATATAAGTGATGTAATAGAAGCTTAAGAGCATGTGATACTTAGAAAATTGTCGATTTTACCAGTTTTAAGTGCCCCCAGATTTTTTTCTAGAATAATAAATATTTTGTATTAAAAATTTGGGAAATGATAGCGAACATGCTAACGGACATCCCCGCACACTTTTTTTGTGTTTTTTTTATCCAAAATTTTTTGATATTGCTAACAACGTGCGTGTATATTTCGAGGTTATGTGTGTTACAATTCACCCGAGCGTTAATTCCAAACTACACAATATTTTTGGATGAAAACTTTGGACTTACAAATAAACACAGTAAGTGATCTCCCGGAAGTAACCTTCTTTCGAGGCAATCAAAAAAGTTTATTTCATCAATAATTTCCAGATTATCGGAAAGGCAAAGATGAAAAGCGACGTAACCTAAAAATAATGGATATACATGCAATTTTTATTTATCACAATAAATTTTTTTGTTATTATCTCTTAAGAAAGAGTCCGAGGACGTCCGTTATGATATTTTATAGCATCACCGAATTCAGTTTTTAAACATTTTCATTTTTGTGGAAAAAAAGCCGGGGAACCTGTAAGTATCACATGCCCTTAATAATATTTAACATATGCCTATTTAAATTATATAATTTTCCGAAATGTTTATGATGTTTTGAAAGAAGTATCTGAATTGAATCTTTAAAATTATATGTACATGTGTTTTATTTTTATCGAAAACTGTTATAAAAAGTTATTGATAATTACAATTTTCAGAAATGAAATAAGTTAAAAAATCCATAAAGTAAAAATAACTTGTTTCAATGAAAATAAATTTTTGAGGCTTTTTATGTTATGAACTGTTTAATTCATCATCAGCTGATTCATTTTGTTCACAATATTAAAGTACATAAAGATTGAGTTTAAATTGTTTTAGATTAAGTAACCGAAATTGATTATTTAATTTCAGATTATGTAATTATATATTAGCTAATACCCTTAGTATAAAAGTTTATTCTTTCTTTTAAACACCTCCATTACAATTACAGTCGAGCCTCTCAATGGGGCGCCTTTGAGGTGATAGAAGAAATTTTTCTTGGAAGTGCGCTACCCTCACCTACGTCCTCCGCACCTAGAGACTTTTGCATGCTCTGACTTAATTAAGCGCTCTTCACTGCATTTAATATATGTGGTACAGTGCTAGTCATAGACATTCTCAAATTGGTATCCTATGCTACTTTTTATTGAATAATTACATCATTTTTGTACATTTTTTCTAATGTTTAGCAAATCTCTACTTGTTTATACAAGTTTTATTTTCTCAAGCAGTTTTTTTAAAAAACTTAAACAAAAATATAAAACAGAATACATACAATTATTTTTCACAGTATATAGTGTATAGAAAGAATATTTTTTACTAATTAGTTCTAAGAGCACATTGAAAAGGATCACAAAACGTTTTAAATTATTTCCTACAATTTTTAAACAGAATGTAAAAGATTCTAAAGCAAAATTTTGCCATAATATTTAATATTTGAACAAATTTGAGTAAATTTAAGAGATACTTAGAAGTTTTGAAAGTCCTAAATATGCTTTGAAAAGGCTAGAATTTCCCCTAATATTTATAAAATCATGTAAAATAAAATATATTTTTTGATCTTCTAGATTCTTTTTGGACCCATCTGAAATATTTAGAAATCCTTCTTAATTGTCTCATGAAAATTATAAAATTTATATTTATAAAATTCTAAAAAACTGCTAATACTTCTTTCGTTCTAAGTTATTTCAAATATTTGTGCAAGTGAAAAAATATTTAAAGAGCACTGTTGTCTTACATCAAAATATAGTTTTATTTATTTCTATACCACACTTCATCTTAAAAACCTTATTTTTATTTAGAAGACGCCTATCAAGCTTTTTAAAAGTAATACAAAAAATGTGACGTAACTGCGGTTAGGGGGTGGGGGATGGTAAAAGGGTAAAAAGTAGCGTTGCGTAATATGTGAACGCTCCCTAATACTATAGTACTTGTAATTTTTACGTTACATGGATTCACTGAATTCATTCTTTTGGAATCTAATTTCAGCAAGAATATAAGTTCTCATAAAATTTTAACAAATAAACAGTTATTACAAAATTGGGTAAATGATAAAAATTAGTACAAAAGTTAGCAATTTTTTGTTTTGTTTATTCATTCAAACCTGATAAATGCACATGGATTGGAACCGCGACTTTCTACAATGAAAATGAACGAAGCTGGTCTATTTTTTTATGCGAACAAAACGCCTTTTTGTACTTTTTTGGATACTGCAGATGTTGAGCATTGAAATTACAGACTTTCACTGGGTTTAAACATTTGTTTCTTCAAAAGTACAGAACCTCAATAAACAGATAATCTCTAAACAATAAACAAATATCCTGTTAAGGTAATTACAACTTTGAGCTACAAATTTGAACAAGCTTTCAGCTAACGAAAATATACACTTTCACAGATTTTGAAGCATGTTCGTTTATTATTGCGAAAATTGGAGTGGCCCATTTTGCCCATTTTGATTTTTTTTCTCCAAATAAACAAATTAATTCATCTACAAGTTATACCAAACAAATTTTAGATAAGTTTTTTTGCAGATTCAGATCTTTGTCGCAATCTTAAAAAAATATGGTTTCACGAATTTAGAACAGCGCACAGTTTCTTGAGTTTGCGAATTAGCGGTTGAAAACATATAGACCGTTCGCTGGCTGGCCCACATAATCTTCTAGAGAAACATGAGTTACGTCAAAAGAATTAGTTTAAACCAATAAAACACTTTTCCGAAATTTGGCACTTACGCCCGTATACAGTATTGCCCTTTAATTGTCAGTTCACTAAAACAATCGTATTAAAGACACGCTTCTCTTTTTTAGTGGTTATCTCACTGAGAAAATAAGTTAGAAAGAATAAAAGAAACCGCTAGAAGGGTTGATAAATTTTACTTTGCGTGAACTAAGTCTTACTTGAATAATTTTAGATAACCGAGATTTCATATGAGAGAAAACAACCCTTTTTCCGTTTTTGACTTATTTTTCATTCTTAACTTCTACTTTCTGCATGCTTCAGGTATTTAAAAAACTGAAACTTTGTTGATCTGAAATTTTAAATCTCCTCTTTAAAATAAGACCAAGAACATAAAGAAATTTTCACTAGTTCTTCAATTATTCTGAAAAATGTGGAAGGGTACCCGAAACGACAATTGGTCTGTCGGGTGATTATGATGCGTTAAGGTATTATACGGATAAGGAGTCCTGCACAAAAGATAGTCCTACGTTAATGTGAGAATTTGTTTAACCCATATTCTGATACCCTATATTACATATTAAAATATACGTCATTACATTTTGGTAGTTAAAAAAGTGAAAAAATTATGCAGTTGCTTTCAGAAATCCTTTATTAATTACATTTTTCTTTCGGCTCGGAGTCGAAGCTTTTGGCTGGGTTTGTCGTGACACAGGGAAGAAGGAAGTATATGGATAAGTACACACATAGTTTCCAATGATGCGTCCAAAGATATGGCAATGTTGCAAACTGTGCTCGAAAAACAACATGAGATCGACCCATCTACAACATGTGATCGACCGTGCATGATGTCTAATATTTGCGCTGTTGCCACATCTTCACAGCTCGATTCTTCTAACCCTCAACCAGTTCAAAATTTTAATTTTGTCTACGACTTTCCTTTTAAAAATAGGCGGTAAAAAATTCCAAGGTTTGCACAGAACCTCTGTATTGTGTCCTTCTATCGTGTCTCAGTTTAAAAAATTGTCAGAACCGTTTAAGCGTCATGCTAAAATATGTTACTCTTTCAATACCTTGAGATAGGTTTTACATGAATAAAATGCAGCTTTTGATTTTACTTATCTGAGCTTCGGAATGGTCAGCCTTTTCTTAATTGCACTAAACGTTACGTGACACCCTCATAAATCAACAGTCCCAATTTGAAAAAAATTCTCAGAAAATAATTTCATCCGTATAATACCTTAACAAAAGATAGAAGTTCGAATGTCGCTCGACAAACCGATCTTCGGCTTGGGCACGCTTCCACATTCTCCATGTTAATTTGTGAACTAGTCAATGTTTACCATAGTTATGCACAAGATCTCATTTTGAAGAGATTTTAAACTTTAATTTACTGACGCTTCAATGTTTGCCATTTATTTCCCTGAACCATGCAGACAGAGAACGTTTGGAATTGAAAATCAGTCAAAAACGGTAAATAGGTCGATCTTTCTCGCATGCTTTTTCGGCCCCTGTTTCAGTGGATGATTTAGGTATTTGCCGCCCTTTAGAATAACTGAAATTTGCCGCCCTTAGGCTAAAAGAATTTAATAACTCGATTTTGAAGCCAGAGTAATTTTATATATATATATATATATATATATATATATCTCAAATAGGCTTGCTTCGAATCAAAATATTTTTATTAGTCTTTGATAATAATTTATAAAAGTTTATTCAATATTTCGATTTTTTAATGTAGATTTTTCTATTTATACGCGCAACAACATAGTGTTTCCATGATAGCCAGGACTAATAAAGATTCGAAAATTGGATTTTTCACAGTTATACAGATCTCTAATCAAAAAAATATGATATTAACCCTACCTTAAAAGTGTGAAAAATCACATTTGGGGCCATCCATATACCACGTGGACAATTTTTCACCACTTTTAGCCCCCC